>NC_037672.1:113310972-113610972 GCF_003255815.1 Theropithecus gelada
AAAAAAAAAAAAAAAAAAAAAAAAAAAAAGGTCAATTTCCTCAGTTGCACAAGTGAATAAGCGAAGTTTTAATAATGCTTTAGTCCCATAACCAAACGCTTTTCCAAATGATTAAAAAATGCTGTTTATAGAAAAATAATATTAACTGTAACCATCTGTGCTAAATTTTTAACTTTTTAAACCACATTTATAATCAATAATTCAGATTAACTTTGTTGTAAATTTTATTTGAGTTTCTTTCTGAAACTTGTTTAAGAAGTTTGTGACTTCTAAATTTGTGACTCATGCCCTATGCTTGTATACTTATATCTTAAACAATTGTTTAGGATTAATAAATATGTAGAATATGAATATGAGTTCATCAGTTCCTTATGTGTTCTAATAATAGGAATTTTGCTATTAGGTTGCAAAAATTTTAGATAGATGAATCACTAATTCTAGAATGGGTAGACAAATAAGTTTTGTTAAAATTTGCTAGGAAAAACTCATTGAAAGCAATCAAATATTGCTGTACTTGAGAGTAGTTCAAGGTCTTACTTTGTGAAATAATTTTGTATCTATAAATATTCAATTATGTATTTTGTCATTATATTTACATAGAAATTCAGAAGAGGGTTATAGGAACATTAAGTTTGGAATAATATGCTCTATATGTTTTACCTTGTTGTGCTTTTTACTCTAGTTTAAAAGGATGAATTTACCCTTCTCTTCACATCAGCAGCCTTTTTGTGCTAATACTGAGTATAGAAAAACTTCCTAGCACTTACATGCCATGTAAAACAATTAACAGTATGTGCAATAGATTTGCATTTATTACTGTTTTTGTATTTTAGCAGATAATTTGGCATGCATTGTATTTGGCATATACTCCAACGCATATAAGAATATTTTCTTCAGCTGACAGATACTGAATGAAGACAATCAGCACATGTTAACTCCATCATCCTAGCAAACTCTGTAATGATTCCTCATGGGATATGTTAAAGTATGCTAAAATAAGTTATTATAAGTCAAAATGTCTTTGGGCAATAATAAATTGCTTCCAGAGCCATTAAAGCTGCTGAGTAAGGTATTTAGCTTGTCAAAAATTATTCTCTATTTTATACATCCTTTCTTAATTCCTTTAAATTTTTATTGCAACTTATATTTTTCATGTAAATTGCAATAAACTTACTAACAAGCTTTACTCACAGTTATATTTGATTTTATTTATTTATTTTTAAACGTATCAAAGTTATATTATTCTCATTGATTTAGAGCCCTTAAGAAAAAGGAATTTATAAAATATAAAAATATTGAAATAATGAAATATACAACATTATTATGGAACTGACAAATAATGAATAGGAATTAGACACAAGGCAAAGAACTGGACCAAGGAGTGTTACATGGGTGAATAGTCACAATAATTCCTATACTTTATTGAGCTCTTTGTATCTGCTAGTAATGAAATATATTTTCTTCATTACCTTCAACAGTGCATTATATTTATCCACTCTTACAGCACCATTTTTCTTTCATTTACCCTTGTTATTTGCACCGTTTTGTCAATTTGCCAAAATTCAAAAACTCAAGTTAGGATTTGTATTCCCATTTAAAAAGCCATAACCTATTTAACAGGTAAGGCTTTCTCTTATTCAGAGTGAATAATTTTGATTGAATAAGTGCCAAACATCGTATTCTGGGTGAGTTCACTTCAGTGGACCATAAATATGAAGTGTCCTGAGAGATAACGCGGCAGACAGGGAAGCAATGAGTTGCATCCCATTTAGCCTCAGAGAAAGGTGTATCATACCAAGATAATTTGGGAATGCACAAATTTATCACTCTTGTTATTTTATTTAATTATTTAAACAAATTAATGTTCATAAATTTGTCAGGTGTTCTATTTATTGGTCATTTGGAGCATCTATATACAGTTTGGAAGTATCAATGAATGAGCATTAGCTCTGACCTAGGCAACGATGAAAACTACTTTCAGTCTCTCCTAGGAATTTAGTAGAAAGAAATAAAGATGGACATACAAATAACCAGCCAAAGGGCTGATAACAGTTAAAAGCAGAGGAAGGAAATACTATTTGCATGAAAGAGGAGGGAATGGGTTGCGATTAGGATAGATCCTGAAGTGGGATATTTAGGTTAGGCTTTTAACAATGTTAGAATTAGTTAAACATCTTATATACAAAGACAGTACAACAACATAGTCTCATAATAAATTTACGAAACAGTAAGTTTTAGAAATTTTAACAGTATTTATTTTTTATGTAATATATGGCTTACATAATACCAATGTGAGTTTTTATTTATTAGGTTTAAACATTTTAATGTCTATTATATGCTAATTACTATACATATTAAGAACAATGGATATAACAATAAATTTAGCAAATATAACATTAACTTTTAATGAACCCAGTGGGGGAAATAAAAACCATTAAAGTAATTGCAGAGTATATGTGAATGAAAAAGTGGAAGTAGGATGTCTTGAGAGTACAAAAAGACATTTGACCTTAACTACTTATCAAGAAAACCTTCCTGAAGAAAGAGCATGTAAGAAGAACTGTAAAGCATGAACAGGAGTTGGTGGTGTGTTAGAACCCTGAGGAGGGAGTTTTCCAGACAGAGGAGGCAGTGAATTTATAGTAACAGAGTTTAAAGAGAAAACTTTATGTTCAAGAAAACAAAAGTCCACAACTCTCAGAAGTGTGACAAAACAGGAATGAAGAGTGAAGACAAAATCAGAGTCTAGGCCGGATGCGGTGGCTCAGGCCTGTAATCCCAGCACTTTGGGAGGCTGAGGCGGGCAGATCATATAAGGTCGGGAGTTCAAGACCAGCCTGACCAACACGGAAAATGCCCATCTCTACTAAAAATACAAAATTAGCCGGGTTTGGTAGCACATGCCTATAATCCCAGCTACTTGGGAGACTGAGGCAGGAGAATTGCTTGAACCTGGGAAGCAGAGGTTGTGGTGAACATGATCGCACACCATTGCACTCCAGCCTGAGCAACAAGAGCAAAATTCTGTCTCAAAAAAAAAAAAAAAGACTGGGTGCCATGGCTCATACCTGTAATCCCAGCACTTTGGGAGGCCAAGGCGGGTGAATCACGAGGTCAGGAGATTGAGACCATCCTGGCTAACACGGTGAAACCCCGTCTGTACTAAGAATATACAAAAAATTACCTGGGCATGGTGGTGGGCACCTGTAGTCCCAGCTACTCAGGAGGCTGAGGCAGGAGAATGATGTGAACCCGGGAGGTGGAGCTTGCAGTGACATTTACATTACAAATTATGGTGTCTTCATCATGGAGAATAAATTCTGTTATGGCTATGTGAACTTAAACAAAATGGATATTCTGTAACTGTTGACTGTAAAAATGTGTGTGTGTGCATATGTGTGTGTGCTTGCGTGAGTATCAACATGCACATGCACATGTATTCACTAAATTAAATATGCCAAATTTGGTTTTCAAATCTTCTGGGTTTACATTATTATTTTAAATTTTTCAATTATTAATTTTATAGTAGCGGTTAATTCTTCCCCATTTTATATAGTAACTTCCTTAAAACTGAGTATAGCAGTGTGTTTTGCTTTAAATAGTGATCATTTAAGTTAATGTAGCTACCCTGGCTCTCTTTCAGTAAGCACTTGCCTGGTGTAAAATATCCACCATGATCTCTGTTAAAACATTCTCATGAATACGAAGTACTGTAAAAATACTTGATTTTGGTAGGTTTTTTGCAAGTAAATCTAGTTATTTTTTGTTTTTCTTGTTTGTTCTTATGTCTTTTTTTTTTTCCTATTTCCCTACCTTTGTAAGATTGAAGATTTTTATGATTCCATTTTCTTTATTATTGGTTTATTAGTACCTCTTTCTGTAAATTTGAGTTGTCATTTTAGGGTTTATTATATAATTTTTTAATGTGTCATGTTATACTTTCAAATAATTTCAAATAAATGTTGACTCCCTTTTGGGATGTAAGTGTTAGTTCTTCAGAGGCTACCAAAGAACATTAACTGTCTCAGGGGATACACGCTTTGCTTTTAGCCTCCTAAATTATTGCCTTGGCCAGAAAACAGTCGTTATTTCTGAGGTCTCGCCACCATAGACAGGCTGCACCTTTTTATCAGGTACTGATCATGATTGCCCAAGTCTCTTTACTTCTTCAAGTTCCAGTTGGTACACAGAAAATGTATAGCCTATGCCACATTGTGCACAACATATGCCCAACATTGTTATCACAGGCTGCCTATCTCTGCCCTTTCTTCATCCTGACATCTATGGCTCTCCCAAGCTGTATCCTCTGCATAGAATTCCCAAGATGAGATCCAGACAGCAGACTCCATGTTATCCCGTGTGTCCAAACTGGAATGTACTTCTCAAGCTCTTTGTGAACTCTCAACTTCATGTTGACAATAGCTCTGAGGTGGGCTTAAGACTTCTTACTACTCAGCAAATGTCCAGATGGGGGAATCCACCAGAGGCTCCATTTCTTGCAAATTTAAGACTTATCACTAGGTCTCTCTAGTAGCTTCTCTCTCTTTCTTTAAAGAATCCACCAGAGTCTCCATTTCTTGCAGACTTAGACTTCTCACTTGGTCTCTTGAAGCTGCTCTCTCTTTTCTTAAGTAAAAGAGTAGGTTTCATTTCAAGAGCAGTGAAGAAATGTCACCACACACACAAGTAAGCCAAAGCTTATTCATTATTATATATTAAATATTACTTCATTTCTCTATGACTTTTTAGTCTTCTCTTGATAGAGACTAGCAGAAAATGATGAGACGATTGTTGCATTTGTAGTACACCCATTCTTGAATAAGCCTCACCTGCAGCTCTTCTTTAGAATGATAAGGGCACTTATCATTAATTGCTGTCACTTTGGAACTTTTTAATTAAAAAGTGAAGATAAGGTATATGGTATTCACCTGTTAAATACATTTCCTGGAATAGTATCTGAAATTTCAAATTAATCTCATGTGTTTTCACGTATAGGAAGGTTTTAAGTTTCTGTTAACCCTGTTATGCCTCTAGAGTGTGCATGTGTGTTTGTGTTTTTTTGTTTGTTTGTTTGTTTTGTTTTGTTTGTTTCTGTTGTTGTTGTTTGTTTTTGAGACAGAGTTTTGCTCTGTCACACAGGCTGGAGTGCAGTGGCATGATCTTGGCTCACTGCAACCTCCACCTCCTGGATTCAAGTAATTCTGCCTCAGCCTCCCAAGTAGCCGGGACTACAGGTGTGTGCCACCACGCCCGGCTAATTTTCATATTTTTAGTAGATACAGGGTTTCACCATGTTGACCAGGCTGGTCTTGAACTTCTGACCTCAGGTAATCCACCCACCTAGGCCTCTCAAAGTGCTGGGATTACAGGCTTGAGCCACCGCACCTGGCCTGTCATTGTAATTAGCTCTATTACCTTTATGCTACTTTCAGTTGACTTCTAACAATAGATTTATTGGTCCCTTATTTTTGTTTATGTTTGTGCTTCTCATGTTTATCTATCTCCTTGAGTTGCATAATAAGTATGGTCATGTATCCCTCTTCATTTTGCAATAAATAACATTGCATAGCGTGTGGGATTTGCTCAATAAACATTTGATAATGAATGATTAAATACTGATTTTAAAAGTTCTGAATTTCTTCTAGTACTAGTCCAACCATACCCACATTTTTTGAAATGTAATGAAATTATTGTTATTTTATTGTCAATGTTTTCTAATACTGAAGCTTATTTAATCTACAGATGTTCTAACTTTTCCACAAATATTTTTAAGTATAAATTTTTCTGTTAGTTTTGCTGTGTTTTTCAGTTGAGCAATCATATAAGCATGGATTTGAGGTTCTACTGCTGCACCATAGATAAACTATTAAACCTATTTGAAAGAAAATGGTGGTCATAAAATTACTTACCACAAAATATTTTTCTGAATATTTAAAGAGTTGATGTATATAAAACTCATAGAAAAAAAATCACACATAGTAAATACTAAGCTTTTGCAGATAATAATAATCTCTAATTGTTATTTTATATTTAATTTTAATTCATTGTGATATGACAATGTAATATTTTTGTTGATGTTTCTTTGATATTATTTGGGTTTACACTTTTTCTTTGAACATGGTTTATTTCTGTGATTGATTAATGTAAATATAATGTGTATTCTGTGCTTTTGGTGTGTAGAATTTTTAAATTGTTGAACAAGCGTTATTCCTTTCTATTTCTATTTCTATTTAATTCTCATTGATATAGTAGTATCTTAAAACATTATATGAAAATCTTCATCTACAATGTTGATTAATCTATTGATGTCTATAATTCTTTTATTTTTTGGTTTATAACTGATAAGGCAGAATTTTGTGGTTCTTTTATGTTCAAGATGAAAATATATTTTTAATCTGTTGTTCTTTTAACAATATGTGATATTACTTTTTGATCCTGTGATTTTTGATTAAATTTAATTTGGGAAGGGTTGTAAATAAACTAGTATCCGTAACTACCAGCAAGCAACTGATGGCACATTTAAGCAAATCTCAACAATTTTTAATAAAGGGATTATTTACAATGATCAGAAATACATGGGTTTACACAACTATCCATGGTTGTAACCACCTCTGCGTAAAAAAGGGAGGAATATAAGAAGTAATCACTGGAATGTAGAACTAGACGTTGTGTGATGAGGGTGACTCTAACTTTTGGTCAAAGGTCAGAGTCAGCTAGAGGGAAAACTTTGGGAAAGAGCTTGAAAATGAATTGCCTGACCTTATTTGTCACCATGCTTATATTTTAAAAGGACTCTCAGTAGCTAAATGCTACAAAATAACTACAAGTCAATGGAGTCTATTGATACTGTTCAAAGAGGTCTGTCTCCTAAGTCAGAGAACAGAGTGAAGAAAAGGGAAAGATGATTCTGGGTGGGCAAATGGAGGAGGTTCAGCACAATCAGTTTTACATTCCTCTCAATATTTACTCTTGTCAAGTTAAAAAAAAAATGCCATCAAAAAAGGAATTTGCTAATTTATATCCACTGTCATATCATCATAGAGTGATATAAAATCAGTCATACTTTAAGCAACACTGGAGTTCTTCCTACAAATTGGTGATGGTAAAGAAGGGGGATGGCATTAAACAGTATAAGAACAGCTGCTATTATATCCAATTTTGAAGCATAAAATGAAACCTGAATTAGTTAGCTGCTAGTTTAAGACAATAATCCATCTTCTAGAACTGTCCAAAACTTCGAAAGGTGTGGTTTGCAAGTAGGCACCGTAAATGTAATATCATCAGCAATTTCTTTATTTCTTTTTTTGTAATAAAGTTTATCTTCCAGTCAAAGGAAATGTGGTGTGAGTAACACTTTGTCAATGGAATCAGTAGCGATACTTGGGTAGCTGGAAGCAAACAGGAATGGTATGCATAGTACCAGTTACCTTTCTTCCTGATTATGGCAAAACTTCTCTGTAGATGTCCTCTTCTGAGTATTTACATGGAATATGAATATATCCACACAGTATGCTCATTTTGAGCAATCTCTCCCCTACATTCCATAGGGTTGCAAATTTTATTTTATCCACATCTCTGCTTACCAACCTAACTCACTTGTCATTGCCCATGTGTCCAGTAAGTATAGGTGCATTTCTCAAACCCTGACTTAACAACAACAAAAAAATTGTGTTGTACTTCTATATTCATTAGACAAAGTTTTGTCTAATGAAAGGATTTCCTGCAACTATTTTATTTTTTCCAAAGTCAGATTTTGAAAAATTTCAAGGAAAGTTGAAAGAATTTTACAGTAAGACAAATATACTTCTTTGCTCGTCTCTTATCTACAACCATCATTTTTACCTTACTTGTTTTATTACATACCTGTCCATTCCTATTCCCAGTTATTAATTCATCTTATTTTTGAAGAAATTCAAAGAAAATTGTATGTCCCAGTATATTTACATCTAAACATTTCAACATTCATAGTATTAGCAATCATCTGGTATTTGTTTATGGTTCTTTTATAGGTAAAATTTTCATTCATTAAAATGAAATTTTAAGTATATGATATGATGGGTTCCAGCAAATTTGTATGCCTGTGCTAGTAATTATCTTTAATGTATATTTTGTTACCCCAAAACTCACTAACATTCATGAATATATTTTATAGAAAAGAGTGTGGTAACAGATTCAGTTGCCAAATGGAAATAGAACATTCTCAGTAATGTCATCTACATGGGATGAGACACAGAGCAGCAAAGTAGAAGAAACAGATGCCATGGAAGTCTAAGCCACCTATTCAAGAATTTTAACTATATTTTCCACAATATATTGATTTGGTTTCCTACATATTATTTTTAATTTTATAATAAAATGCTGCTGCACACACAAATTATATGTTTAAATGAATCAAGCAATACTGGTTCATGCTGAGAAATTTGCATCACATCTTTTGCTATTTTGTGATCAGCCATTGTTTCTATTGCCTTATGATTTCCCTTTTGAAGCTTGCTGGGGATTCCTCAGATTATCCCAGCTAAAGCTCTGCATAGATAGTGTCTGCTCTGTCAAAAGTTAAAATGATAAAGATGGCAGGCCTGTTCTTGCTGTGCTTCTCAAGAGAAAATTGTAGTGCTACAAATTACTAGGTAAATGGGACACAGCAGCATTTCCAAACACATGTGGGGTGTGCATGTGTGTACTTTCTCTAAAGTTACCCTTTAGGCAGGTGAGTAAAGGTAAAATGTTTCCTGTTTAACTTCAAGAAAACTCGTTTTGACTTCCATTTTTGAATGGAAAAGAAAGCAGATTTTCTCATCAATAGCTGCATAACGTGTGTCAGAGATGTTCAGTGTCCCAGGAAAAATGCTACTGTAGGAAAACAGCAACAATTTGTATCACCACTTGATTAAGTCTGTGGTCTGCTCCATCTGTCTTTTGCACCTGTCAAATAGGCGTGTTGTAAGAATCTTCATCCCTACTACATCTTTCAAAGCTTTGATATTGGCATTAATTTCTGCTACTTCTTATGTAACTTTGGAGGAAAGTCAGCTTCCAGTTGGTTCTTTGCATCATGGTTTATCTCTTTATATGTGTCAGGACACTTACTGTTAGAATTCTGCTAAATGAATTCTATTTCCTCTACACATTTTAAAACTGAGGAAATGTAACTGCTGTGAGCCACGATGAAGCAGTCTTGGACCAACACTCCTTGTGTCATTTGACCTAATCTATTTAAAATGATAAATGTTCAAAAATATAAATAAAGTATAATAATGGTGTCTTTAAATGCTGAAAGAATGTGCATGAAATTGGAGGACAATAAAGAAACTTAGCATGGTGGCTAGATACCAAAACAATGTATATAATTGATTTACTGTATGCCAGCACTGGGTAGCTGGAAATTACAGATCATGTTTAATAATATCTGGATATAAATAAGGTAGAATACGTTTAACAAAAGATTGCAAGTTTTATGTAAAGCTTTACTGAGATGTATTAATACTTAAATAAATACGTATATATCATGTTTGAATATTTCAAGTGTAGCCCACTGAAAAATAGATTTTTTTTCAAATTATTTTTAAGGTCATTTCAATCACAAACAAAAGATCAAAGAATAGTCATGATACTCATGAAGGAAAACATAGTGCCTAGACTTATTCCATCAGATGTCAACAATTATAAAATAATGTTGTGTAAGACAGTTTAGTAGTAATAAAGGGATAGAAAATAGACCTTCAAAATGTAATATAGAAACCAAAAGCCAACACATATGCATTAACACTTTTATATGACAAAGGTGGTATTACTTCTTTATTCAATATGTTTTTCATTCAAATAAGTTATATTGTCTAATGAATACAAGTAGAACTAAGAGTAAAGCTTTCTATAACTACTTAAACATGTTAGGGTTAAGTAGTATTTCAGATAACTTGTACTATTTTAACATTAAAAATATTAAAAATAATATTAAAAATATTATTGAAATTCTATGTATAGTCAATAAAATAAAATAGAAAAATCCAAGTCTACATTTGGAATTTTTTAATCTTTTCCTGATACATAATTGTTGTATATTTATGGGGCACATGTGATGTTTTGATAAATGTATACAATATGCAATGATTAAATCAGGATAATTGGGATATTTGTCATCTCAAACATTAAGCATTTCTTTGTGTTGGGAACATTCAAAATCTCTTCTGTACTTTGAACAACTGTATTTCATAGCTATTGCTAGTAAATATTGCATTTGAGAAAGTTAAAAGAAATAGAACATCATCACTATTTATCTTTAATATATATCACTGCATAATAATAATAATAATAATACCTCCTGCAATCCTTTTTTTTTCCTTTCCCAGAATGTGAAGTAGCTTTCTAAAGCACATTTAACTATAAATAAGTGTAGTTTCCAAAATACTGTTTTCAAAATTAAAGTAAACTTTAGAGTTGATTGTATTCCAAACCTACAGAAGCTGTTGCTCAGACAAATGAATACATTTAAGGATGTGAAAAGAAAGAACACCAGATGTTCCCAAGGAATAGAAAAATAATTTAAAAACCAGTAAGATGTGAAATAAGAGCCATGAAACAAAATGTTAAACGAAGTGAGGAGCAGCTGTTGAGCTGTACATCTCAAATGTTTACATCTCAAAATGAAATGTGCTAAAATAAAAATAAACCTGAAAAAAATACTTCTGTAGAGAAATGTTGAAAATCATCAAATAAATGCAAAGTCAAAAATTATCAGATTAAATTAACACAATTTATATTGTAATGAGAAATAAGAAAATACCTGACTTGATAAGTATTACAAAAAGAAAATGAATAATATATAAATTAGTAAACTAGTAATGCTGCATCAACAATTTTGCACAGACCAAAACATTTGATAGATATCAGTAGTAGTAATGATAATAATATGTAATTTGTATTTATAATTTATTATATTACAAACAAAAGTTGTTATTAGGTTAATGAATAAAAATTTGACTATTAATAAAATGGAAGCTTAAGAAAGCCTAATTAAAAACTTGAAAATACTAAGAAAAATAGCTTTAACATTTTATCACCTTCATATAAATTACTTTACTTTTTACTACGCTTTAAAATTAACTACATAATAAGTGCTTACAGAAAATTAATGAGTTTTTATCATCTGTAGACTAAGAACTCTTGAAAACATGGATATTTTCAATGATGCATTTTTTTTCTTTTCTGTTTTTTTAATCCCATCTGGTTTATCATTCTCTTCTCTAATTAATTAGTGTCATTCATTGAACAAATATTTTTGGGGCACTTAGGATGTGTAATGCTCTAAGATATTCGAGATACATCGGTAAACAAAAAGTCTAAACTCTGCAACCATGATTTTTTTATTCTAGTAGAAGTAGACAGTTAATAAACATAATAAATAAGTAAAATATGTAATAAATTTGAAGGTGACAGTTGCTGTTGTCAAAATAAAACAGAGTAGAAAGAAAAAAGAATGTGGGAGAATAAAATTTTAAAGGGAACGGTAATTGGTAATTAGGGGAGGCCTCACTTTTCTGAAAAGGTCACATTAAAGCCCAGAGCCTGTCTATTATGAGAAATTCTTGCTTTTATTCTTAGAAACTGATTGTATTTCTATAGTGTCCTAATTGTTTTCATGAAATTGTGCTTAACGTATTTTTAAATCTTTGTGTTTAATTTTACTTTTCTTGCACTTCAAAGATTTAAGCAGTATTTTACAAATTTTTTGTTTGTTTGTTTTGGAAACTGGTCTACCTTTAATATTTTCTTTTCCTCTTTCATAAAAAGCAGCATCTCCTCTTGTATTTGCAAAACATTGATTACATATATTTTAAATTTTTTACTTATTTATTATAGAAAACAATTTTTGTCTAGATCTTATTATTGAGTTACAAGGGAAATTTTCCATTTCTTTTATAATATTTTATTTTATATAGGTTTTGTCACTGTAAGAGTTATCATTTAGTGTATGACAAATTACCACAAAGTAAGTAGTTTTAAAAAATATGTATTTATTATTTTACAATTTCTGCATCTCAGGAGTCTGGGCATAGCTTAGCTGAGTTTGTGCTTCAATGTCTTGCAAGACTGCAATCAAGGTATCAGCCAGAGCTGTTACCACATAATAGATTTGTCTGGGGAAAGATCGGCTTCCAAGTTTACTCAGGTTGTTGGCAGAATTTGTCTCCTTGTATATATAGCTATTACCGCCTGTTTCTTTTCTATCTATTGGCAAGGGGCCACACTGAGCTCTTAAAGGCTTTCCACCTTTCTTTGGAACATGTCCCTCTCAAATTGGTCTATTCGAAATATAGCAGCTAATTTTTCAAAGCCAGCAAGGGAATCATTGCTCTCATTCATTCTAGTAACAGAGAACGTTGACACAGCATAACACAACAGTGACATCACACCAATACTGCCATATTCTATTGGTTAGAAGCAAGGCATCGGCCCTTCCCACACTCAAGGTTATGCAGGGCATAAACCTGGAGCCAATCTAAGGTCTGCCATCCACAATTATAAATGTGAATGCTTCTATTTAAGCCTGGTCATTTTCAACAGGCAATATCAATGAGATATCCTTAGTTCTCTTCATTTTCAACGTATTTTTGGGAGCATTGACCTCTAAAATATAGTCCTTCAATTCAAATTAATTTGTTATGCCTAGTAAGCATACCTATTACTGTGTTCTGTAGGATGGACTGACCACTTGATCCTGTGGCAAGACTAAATAATAAATTCAGCCTAATAAACTTTTTCTTACTAATATAATAATTTTGAAACCAAAATATAATTATTTTGATCTCTACCTTTTCCTGCAACCACTTCACTTACACTACTATGAGTGCCAAGATATAATTCATATAAAATTATTTTACATTTTATGCTTTATTATAAAAATAAATTTCTCTAAATGACTGCTAAATTAGTAGGACTAATCTTGATAATAATTTAGAGTTGGACCCATTAGTTTGAGATTGAAAATTTTCTCCAGTTGTTTACAAGATAGTTCTAATATACACTAGGTAAAATTTCCTTATATCCTGGTTATTATATTCCTTGCAATCTGAAGTAAGACTGAAATAATTATAATAAATCAAAGTTCATCTCTACCCACCCTCAAGCCTCTTGTCAAATTATAAATGGATGCATGGAACTTGTATTTGAATTCCAATTATTGATGTAATTGTTAGTAAAAATTTTCCCGAGGCATTCACTTTATTTTCACTTGCATTGATTTGTGAGTTCACAGGTCAGATTTTCCTTTGTGATATGTCATCATGGTTATTATAAAACTAAATTGATAGGAGATATATTAGATGTCATAGTAAACTGGAACTTTTCTGTTTATATCTGACCCTAGTATAGTAACATAAATTGCTCAGCAGACTGTTTCAATTTAATTATAAATTATAAGTATTATTTTACCATTCCATATCTATAAGTTTAAAAAACTTAATTTTTATTATAGCCACATACTCATATATATTTTAACTTTAATATCAAAAGATGATCAAAATTATTTTATTACTAATTGCCCTATATATTTTTTCATTTTATTCACTGATTTGTGTGATTTACTTTTCTTACTGAAAAGTTTAGAATCATTTAAAAATCAACATTGCAAATACAGCAAATTAATTAGAATTATATTTTCTGAAATTTTCTACTAGGCATTAATCCAAACAGTATCAATAGAAAATGGTGAGGAAATATCTCATTTACTTCTCTTCAACAGTCTAATTAATACATTAAATCACAACCTTGAGATTAACCATCAATTCGCATTTTCAGTACTTTATAATTTGACTGTGTAAAATGCTTTAAACTAGACTTTTAATGTCAAGATTGAATAAACTTAAACTTTACTATTTACTAAGTTAAACATTGGTCTTAATGTCACCAATAGGATAAAAAGATCATGCTATTATTCATCTCAAAATTAATTCAAATTATGGGTCAGTGGGGTCTTCTTTTTTTCTGTACTTGATGTAGAAACAGGAAATGGTAATGTTGAGAGTAAGAAGAGGTATAAATCAAGAATGAAATATTCTCCCTTCTAGGAAATAGTTAAATATGTATTCACTAAAAACACTAAATGTGTTATATATTTTCATGTGCATATGAAGAATATAATTCATATGGGATAGTGAATATATTTAAAGAACTGAGGATTCTTTAAAATAAAAAGCAATGTTGCAATGCAAAGTTCTTTTTTTTTCAATTTCACTTTATATTACACCAGCTGATACATCAGAAATTTAAAATATGTATTATTTTCTCTGTTATTTTACTCATTATTACTTTGCCAGCCTAAAATATATTGTGATAATGTATTATTCTTCCCTTGGGTATGCTGCAATATTTTTTCCCAACAGGTACATAATCTAAATATTTTTGGCAAATTTAAAATGAAAGGCCGGGCGCGGTGGCTCAAGCCTGTAATCCCAGCACTTTGGGAGGCCGAGACGGGCGGATCACGAGGTCAGGAGATCGAGACCATCCTGGCTAACACAGTGAAACCCCGTCTCTACTAAAAATACAAAAACTTAGCCGGGCGAGGTGGCGGGCGCCTGTAGTCCCAGCTACTCGGGAGGCTGAGGCAGGAGAATGGCGTGAACCCGGGAGGTGGAGCTTGCAGTGAGCTGAGATCCGGCCACTGCACTCCAGCCTGGGTGACAGAGCGAGACTCCGTCTCAAAAAAAAAAAAATAAATAAATAAATAAAAATAAAAAAAAAATAAAATGAAAGTGCAGCCAAGAAATGAACATAGATACAATTAGGTCATTCATTATTCCCATTCTTTTTTGATCAAAAATATATTTTAGTAATCAAATATTATTTACTGTAAGTAATACTGGACTGTCACTCTGATTTGATAATAATGTAATATGCACCACTAAATCCAATACCCTTTGGGACTGGAAATAAGATAGCTCTATATAATTATCTTTCAGGACATGTTTTCAGTTATAAGTGGACAAGAAAACCACGGAGATATATCTCTACTTTCAATTTAGCTGATATTATCTCTCTTCCATTTGTCTGAACCTTAACTTGAAGAGTTACTGCATAGTCCGTCTGCATTCTTTGTAATTCCTTTTAAATAAATACTGACCACATTTTAAACTATATCTGTAGTTTCTAAAAATTAAATGCCAAGCTTTATTTTTATACATTTCACATAAAATCTGGGAAAATCTAGTAAGTTAAGGCTAAGTGAAAATATAAATTCATGCCACATTTATACTTTTATATTCTCCTAGGGAAAATTTTAACATAAGAAAACCTCATAAATGTCTACGAAAAAACAAACTTTGTTTTAAGAATGACAGGAGAAAGAGAAACTGCACAGCACATGCATTAAAAGGGGAAGAGAGAGGGATTTCTATAGATAGAGGAGAAATGGAAAAGATAAAAAGAGAATATTATCAGTGTCTACATGCCAAGAATTGTTAAGCCTAAATTTAAATGGGAAAATGCATTTTATATTAAAAGTTTGAACGGTCCTGCAAGTTTAATAAATTTAAGCAAAGGTTATATAACTGCACATAAACAGACTCAGATAGTTTCATATGAGAAATCCACCTAACTTAAAGAAAAGCTCATCCCAACTGCAAATTTTATTTCTGAGAAACAGAGAGGACTCTTTCCAACTCAGTCAATGGGATCAATTTAACCTACTAGCAAAATTAGGCAAAGTTGTAGAGGCTAGTCTCTGCTTTCAGGCATCAAGTTGCAACATTGTAAAATAAAAAAAGAAACAAATTAAATCAACTGTGATTTTAAAGAAAATATATAATCACCAGCTCCAATATATAATCACCAGCTCCATTTATTCTCACTTTTCAAGAAGGTATAGTTTGCAAAATATCCATAAATGTCATTTGTGACATTAATACATCAAAAGAATTTATTCTGAATGGGAAAATAATAAAAGTGTCCCCTTTAAATCGTACATAACATAAAGAAGTCCATCAATATCACTTACATCCAATGATAATGATATTGGAGGCCCAAGTCAGTAAAATAAGGCAAAAATGTAATTAAGGCATAAATTTTGAAAGAAGTTAATAAAACACCTATTTTTAGATATTGTCATTATTTAATAATGAACCCTGAAGAATCCATAGACACTTTAGAAATAAAAGGAGGTGCCCATCAATGGTGGATTGGATAAAGAAAATGTAGTACACATACACTATGGAATCCTAGGAAGCCAAAATAAAGAACAAAATCATGTCCTATGTAACAAAATGGGTGCACCTGGAGGCTGTTATAATAAGCAAAATAATGCTTGACAACAGAAAGTCAAACACTGCATGCTTTTACTTATAAGTAGGAGGTAAACGTTAGGTACTCATGGACATAAAGAAGCAAAAATAGACATAGAAGTCAACCAGAGGTGGGAGGGAGGGAGTTGGGCAAGAGTTGAAAAACTAATTATTGGGTACTATGCTTACTACCTGAGTGACAGGATCAATTGTGCCCCAAGCCTCAGCATTGCACAGTATACCCAGGTAAGAAGCCTGCACATGCACACTCTGAATATTAAAAAAAAAAAAAGTTAAAATTATAAAAAAAAATAAAAGGAAAGTTTAAAAAGTCAGTTGGACTTAGAAATAATATATAAAGTCAGTTGCATTTTTATATTTAAAGCAAGAAATTAAATAATCTATTTTTGAATTGCATACTATTTACTGTAGTGTTTGAGTATATAGATTTCTTAGGAATTAATCTAACAAAATGTTAACTGTTGTATGTATTCTAAGAGAGAGAGCTTGAGGTAAGGAAGAGGACTTTATTATCCAAGGAGAGGAAATCAAGAAACTAAGTGCCAAGAATGTTGTAAGAATCATCAATGTGTACAATGAAGTTGCCAATCATTAAGACAGAAGTAGTACCCATAGGATCAGTACATTGAGTCAAGGACTAAACATTAAAAAAGAGGAGAAATACCCTGGAAGTTAGTAGATAATGGCAACAATAACAGGATTTGTAGGTAACATAATTTGATAACATGAGATTTAAAAGTAAGGACTCCTACCTGACCATTGAAGATTAGGGAGAAAGATTATTTGAAATGGGGCAAATAATAAGGAGCAAGAAGTCTCACTACCTGAATCTAAGTTCGGTGATAGAAGAATCAACTTAGGAAATGAAACAAACAAACCAAAACAAAAGCCGGAGCTTCTTGAGGAATAGTGTTTTCGGGGAAGTAATAGATTTCCAGAACAATACATTGAAGAAAATGCTTAGAGAAGAGGTGGAAGATACTGTGAATCCTCCCAGTAGTGGACTGTCAGAGTTTGTGGTGTTGGGAAATGTTGAGAGAATGGGGAATGCATGAGGTATGTATGGATAATTATAGGGTTAAAGCGTGGAAAATGAAGATTGTCTTGGCCTTCTGGAAACTTCTCTGGTGACTTAAATGATTTTGTTTAAAAGATTTTGTTTAAAAGGTATAATGAAACTATTGGTGAATTCCAGTCACTGCTGTGTACACTGTGCGTAGGAGGAGTAGGTTTCTGACTTACCCTTTACCCATATGATATGAGTTGAAAGCCTTAGTCTTGGTTCAAGCACTAGGTTCACTCTTGCCTCCAGAGAAAGGGCAAACTTATTTTTAGTGTGTTTTCTTAAACCCTATTGTGTATAATTAAGTCTTAAGAGAGAGATGCATATTACCTTGAGCACCAATACTTCACCTTTATCACTTCTGTTATCTTTCTTTGAAATTCTTTTTTTTTTATTATTATTATACTTTAAGTTCCGGGGTACATGTGAAGAATGTGCAGGTTTGTTACATAGGTATACATGTGCCATGGTGGTTTGCTGCACCTATCAACCCATCATCTACATTAGATATTTTTCCTAATGCTATCCCTCCCCTAGCCCCAACCCACAGACAGGCCCTGGTGTGTGATATTCCCCTCCCTGTGCTCATGCGTTCTCATTGTTCAAGTCCCATTTACGAGTGAGAACATGCAGTGTTTGGTTTTCTGTTCTTGTGTTAGTTTGCTGAGAATGACGGTTTGTGTTTTCTAGAGTACATAAATAATATTTTAAAATATAAAATTATACACTATCATTGTAGGAGCTGTCATTGCTATAGTATTCTAATTATTCCTATAGCTCTGTAAGTTTTGAGTGTTTTTATCTTCAGAAAGTTCATGTTATTTTGTAAATCAGTCTGTTTTCCTGAATGAGACAATCCCCATCCACGTTACACACATTCACATTCACATATACTCATTTTTTTCTATGTATTTTTAAATGTTCTTAAAGTGTATTGTTATTATATTTAGGAGACTATTGAATTTTGTATATCATTTTATGTCTCAGTAATATAAGTGTATTTTATTCTAGATAGCTCTCTCTTAATTTTACTCTATTTTACCAGAAGGTATTTTGAGGTTTCAAAATCATGAAATTGTCTTCTATTCAAATAGTTTTATAGGTGTTTCATTGCATTGATCAGAATAATGCTGCTTAACAATGATGATATCTTGATATTCCTAATTTATCAGAAGTCAGAAAAAAATAATCTGCCTGATTAGTTGAGGATCAGAATCTGTATTGATTTTCTTCATTAAGGATCCTAGATCTGATGCAGCAGATGCAGTTGGATTTTCCACCTGAAAAAAACTATTATCCACTGTCATTCTCCAAAACCTATCAGTTTCTGTCCTTGCTAAACTGAAGAATTGGAGGCGCCACTGATTGAAATTGAAACCTCTGCATCTGCCAAGGTTTTCTGTTAGAAAAAAAAATTTCAGCTTCCTAGGGTATGTGGTGTTGATACTGATTTACTATTTTTGTTTGGTGGAAACACAAATATCTTCCACTTGACAGTTCTTACCATAAAATGGTCTTTTTTCTGTGAGATAGAAACCAACTGTGAGGATTTTTGCCAGTTGCCGGCCTATCATTTCTTATTAAACTTTCAAGAAGTGGGGGCATACTAATTGGCTGTATTTTCAGACCTGCCTTCCCCCAACCCTGAGGACATTGTGAAGTAAAATTTGGCCATTTCTCTCTCTGTCTTTCTCTCTCTCTCCCCCCACCACAGGGTGTGTGTTTGTCTCTGTTTCCCCCTCTCTTTTTTTCTAATATGAAAGAACAGGATATAATATGCAAATAATGTGCAGTTGAAATCAAAAGACTATATATTCTACAGCTTCTAATTTCAGGAAAGATGTCCAAGGGTTAAAAAATCAAAACAAAAATTTTAAGGTAATTAAATAGAGAACTGTAAATATTTTTAAAGTGGATGTAGTAGACGTAAAATTTGCTTTTGCAAGTTCTTCTTTTCATTGATCTAAAAAGGACCGAAGGAGAAAAAGAAAGTTAGAATAATACAGGTTAGACAGAAGATAAGAGTAGCATACTGTCTACCCTGTCCCTCATTGAGTGATCCCAGGATGAGAAAAGTACATGCAAGAACATCTTTTTATAGGTTTGGGTGTAAGAATGAATATTAGGAACTTTCACACACTTCTACTCCTAAATGTGATGAAAGGTAAAATTTGCAGATATGTCTAATATTTATTTCTGCGTAAGAAGGACACAAAGAAATATCCAGGTGTCATGATTTAACCCCATCAAGGAATATGACAAAACAGAAATTCTCGTTCTTCATTGATCTGTCCAAGTCACATAATATAAGGTGCTGCTGAAGATGAATCAATTTGACAAGACCCGAAGAGGCCCTTCCCATTGAAATGGTAGCACCTCATTGTATATGGGGCTGAGAGGCGCATGGAAGAATGGAATAACCATTTCAGCCAAGTAGACTCATGAAGAAAGCCTGCCTGGATAAATATCCCAGAGTGGAACAGCTGAATCAAATGTATGCTTATGTTTTTAAGAAAGTGAAAAACCATTTTTTCCAAAGTTATTTTATCATTTTAAGTTTCCAACAGCAGAGTTTCAGTTTCTCCCTATCTTTGCCAATACTTTGGTGATCCATCTTTTTTTGACTTTTAACGTTATAATAAATAAGTAATAGTTTCCGATTGTATATTTATTTTGCTTTATCTGCTGAATAATATTGATTATCTTACTATGTTTATTTGCCATCCTTATAGCATCCATTCTTTGCTAAAATGTCTGGTTTTATTCATTGTGTCACTTATGTCCTTACTAGTGAGTTCTGGCAGTTCTTTCTATATTCTAGATATGCCCTTTATCAAATATATAAAATGTAAATAATTTCTCCTTTAGCTTCTTAGTTAACAGACTTTTTTGAAGCGTAAATTTTGGTTAAAATGATTTTCTAATTATCAATTTGTTCTTTTATAGGTCCTATTTTAGGAGTCATATCTAAGAAATATTTGCCTAATGCAAGATTCTAATTTTTTTCTCTATTTTCTATCAAAAGAATTATCTTTGTAGGTTTCACATTTAGATTTACAATTCTCTCTGAATTATTGAGTAGTACAAAGTATAATGTGATTCAGTTTATTTGCATAAAGATGCTGTGAGGCGATTACCTATTGTTAAGTTTTTGCATGATCTGAAGTTCCACATGGAAGCATTTTAAGTCAATTTAAGAATACAATTGACCCTTGAATAACCAGGGATTAGAGGAATTCATCCCCTAGGCAGTCAAAAATCCATGTATAACTTTAAACTTTCCCAAAACTCAAGGACTAATGGTTATCTGTTGACTGGAGTCCTTACCAATAACATAACCAGTAGATTAACACATATTTTGTATGTGATATGCATTATATACCATATTCTTACAATAATATAAGGTAGATAAAAGAAAATGAGAAAAATCACAGGAAAGAGAAAACATATTTACTATTCATTAAGTGGAAATTGATCATCATAAAGGTCTTCATCCTTTACATCTTCACATTGAATAGGCTAAGGAGAAGGAAGAAGAGAATTACCAAACCCTTTGGGGTTATCAAAGGTGGAAGAGGTGGAGAAGATGGAAGGGGAGGCAGGTCACCAGATGCATTAACACTGGATATTATTACATTTTCTTGATAAATTGATATATTTATCATTATGAAATATCATTTATTATCTTTGGTAATATTATGTGTTCTGTAATCTTTCTCTGATATTGATAGGGACAGTCCAGTTTCATTTTCAGTAGTGTTAACAAAATGTAACTTTCCCTGTCTCTTTACTTTTCACCTAGTGTGTGTGTTTATATTCGATAACTGCACAATAGTTGATGAGAATCCTTTGCCTTTCCCTCTCTTGTAGAAATTTCCTCTCCAGCATTCTGTTTTGAATGCCCTTGTCACCTTTGCCTCCCTACTTTCTCACCTCTGTCTCTTTTTCTCAGTTACTCTGTTGGGCTAAACTGAGGCTCCTGCTTGCTGCACCACATTCTGGAAAGTCTCTCTTATCAATAAGATGGGAAAATCATTTGGTTTATATTGTTTGTTTCCTGTCTCTCAGAGATGACTATATTTTTTTGCTTGATGTCCAGTGTCTTGAAAAGCTGTGTTTAGTCTGTTTTAGTGTTTTTTTTTTTTTTTTCGTTTTATAATTTTTTGATTTTTTTTTGAGGTTGAAATGTAAATACAGTTCATGTTTCTACATTGGTTAGCAAGCAAAAGAGGATTGAGACCCAATACAATAGAAGCAATATTATGACATTGGGTTTTTGAGAAAAGAAAATGTTTTAATTTCAAGTCAACTCACAAGGAGACAAGAGTCAAGCTTAAATCTGTCTCCCTGTACTGGTTTCAAGGCAGAATTTTTATTTCAAAAAAAAAAAAAAAATTTAGGGAGTGGACTCTGAAACTAGTAAGTGATTTGTGGAAGGAAAAGGGAGGTCTGGAAAGTCCTTGGACATGAACAGTTATCTCTTCATGTCTCCTCATAGGTTTCATTCTCATGTGCAGACTTGTGGGGAATTAGTACAAAACATGAAGTGGAAATTCTGGCAGTAATGTCAGCAAGCTCATTCTGTGAAAATTCTAGTTGGCCAAAATCTAGTTGACTAAAATGTAGTTGACTAAAATTCTAGTTGACTAAAATCTTTCAGAAGATTTTAGTCAGTTTTGTTTCCTTATAAGCAGAGAGAGTTTCAGCATTTCAGCAAGTTGTTTCTTTTATCTGTACTCTGAAGACTCAATAATATCTGTTAGGTTTATTTAAGTTTTGGGGGCATGGTTCCACATCTTGCTTAGAAATGTATTTATAATCTTCTATTCCTCTATTTCTTCTTCTTTTCCTATCTTCTATTGTTTTGAATAAATATAATTAGTAAGAAATTTTAAGTATTCTATGTAAAAGTTTTCGTTATTCATTTTGGCACTATTTCTTGTAGTAGTTCTAGGATAAATTAGTCATCTTTTATTCATCAGAGTAAATATTTTACAACTTTAAAAATTAGAAATTTATCTCAGTACAGTTCTAAAGAGCTGTGTGATATAACTGTCATAACTCTTATGTCTACAGTATCTAAATAGTTCATAAACTCCTCAATACGATATAGTAATGTTTCATTTAAAGAAAAATGTTGATATAATTTGACTGTGTTCCCACCCAAATCTTATCTTGAATTGTAATAATCCCCGTGTGTCAAGGGTGGGGCCAGGTAGAGATAATTGAATCATGGGAGTGGTTTCCTCCCATACTGTTCTTGTGGTAGTGAATAAGTCTCACAAGATCTGATGGTTTTATAAACGGGACTTCCCCTGCCCAAGCTCTCTTGCCTGCTGCCATGTAAGATGTGTCTTTGCTTTTAATTCACCTTCCACTATGATTGTGAGGACTCCCTGGCTATTTGTAACTGTGAGTCAATTTAACATCTTTTCTTTACAGATTACCCAGCCTCAGGTATGTCTTTTTAGCATCATGAGAACAGACTAATACAGTAAGCTGATACCAGGTAGTGGGTGCTGCTATAAAGCTTGCCAAAAATGTGGAAGCAACTTTGGAACTGGATAACAAACAGAAGTTGGAACTGTTTGGAGGGCTCAGAAGACATAAAAATGTGGGAAAATTTGGAATGTCCTAGAGACCTGGAAGCCTCAGAAGACAGAAATATGTGGCAAAGTTTGAAACTTTCTCAAGACTTTTTGAATGGCTTTGTCCGAAATGCTGATAGTTGACAATAAGGTCCAGGCTGAGGTGGTCTCAGGTGGAGATGAGGAGCTTCTTGGGAACTGGAGTAAAAGTTACTCTTGCTATGTAAATAATTGGTGGCATTTTGTCCCTGCTCTAGAGATCTGTGGAACTTTGAACTTGAGATAGATGATTTAGGGTATCTGGTGGAAACATTTCTAAGCAGCAAAGTGTTCAAAGAGAAGCAGAGCATAAAATTTTGGAAAATTTGCAGCCTGATGATACAATAGAAAAGAAAAACTCATTTACTGGGAAGAAATTCAAACCCACTGCAGAAATCTGCATTAGTAATGAGGAGCCCAATATTAATCACTAAGACAATGGGGGAAATGTCTCCAATACATGTCAGAGATCTTTGAGACAGCCCCTCCCATCACAGGCCCAGAGATCTAGGAGGAAAAAGTGGTTTCATGGCCAGGCCCAGGGGCCCCTGCTATATGCAGTTTAGGGACCTGGTGTCCTCTGTCCCAGCTTCTCCAGGCATGGTGAAAAGGAGACAATGTACAACTCAGGCCATGGCTTCAGAAGGTGCAAGCCCCAAGCCTTGGCAACTTTCATGTGGTGTTGAGCCTGCAGGTGCCGAGAAATCAGGATTTGAGGTTTGAGAACTTCCACCTAGATTTCAGAGGATGTATGGAAATACCTGGATGTCCACGCAGAAGTCTGCTGCAGAGGCGAGGCCCTCATGGAGAACCTCAGCTAGGTAAGTGAGGATGGGACATGTGTGGTTGGAGCCCCCATGTAGAGGTCCCACTGGGATACATCCTAGTGGAGCTATGAGAAGAGGGCCACCATCCTCCAGACCCCAGAATGGTAGATCCAATGACAGCTTGCATTGTGCACATGGAAAAGTCACAGACACTCAATGCCAGCCTGTGAAAGCAGCCGGGAGTGGGGCTGTACCATGCAAAGCCATAGGGGCAGAGCTGCTCAAGGCTGTGGGAGCCCACCTCTTGCATGAGTGTGTCTTGGACGTGAGACATAGAGTCAAAGGAGATCATTTTGGAACTTAAGGTTTAATGACTTCCCTATTGGATTTCAGACTTGCATGAGGCCTACATGTACCCCTTTGTCTTGGCAGATTTCTCCCATTTGGAATGACTGTATTTACCCAATGCTTATAGTCTCCTTGCATCTAGGAAGTAACTAATTGCTTTTGATTTTACAGACTTGTAGGTGGAAGGGACTTGCCTTGTCTCAGATGAGATTTTGAACTATGGACTTTTAAGTTAATGCTGAAATGAGTTAATACTTTCAGGGACAGTTGGGAAGGCAAGATGGTCTTGAAGTGTGAGGACATTAGATTTGGGAGGGGACAAAGGTAGAATGATTATGTTTGGCTCTGTGTGCCCAGCCAAATCTCACCTTCAATTGTAACAATCCCCATGTGTCAAGAGTGAGGCCAGGTGGAGATAATTGAATCATGGGAACAGTTTCCCCCAATACTGTTCTCGTGGTAGTGAATAAATCTCCTGAGATCTGATGGTTTTATAGATGGGAGTTCCCCTGCACAAGCTGTCTTGCCTACTGCAATGTAAGGCGTATGATTGTGAGGCCTCCCCAGCCATGTGAAACTGTGAGTACATTAAACCTCTTCTCTTTATAAATTACTCATTCTCAGGTATGCCTTTATTAGCAGTGTGAAACAGGCTAATACAAATGTGTTTGAAAAATAATAAAAGGAGAGCCTATTTATTCTATTACAGTTTACATTTACTTATCATTCTTTGTGTTGTTCATTCATTTCTAAAGATCTAAATTTCATCTTTTGTCTTTTCAAATTTCATAATGAAATTTTATTTCATTATAGAGTTCTTGCTTTTGAATTTCATTTAACACTGTTTCCATGATGAATAAGTCTTCAAGATTTTATTTAAAGGTAAATCATATCATTTTCTTTCTATTTTATAGAATGATTTAAATGGAAAGAGATTTATATGTTAACTTATTTTTCTTTCAGAATTTAGTGATATCTTCCCATTGCCTTCTGTTCAAATATTTTGATATACGTGACCTGAGACATACTTTATGTCATTGTTACTTTATATTTAATGTAATATGATTCTCTGCTTTCAATATTTTCTTTTTTAAAATCAGTTTGCTATTATGCACTTACATTGTTTTTGTTGGTTTGTTTTTTGCTATTTCTTTATATTTATTTGGCTTTAGATTTGCTTATCTATTTGTTTATTTCTACTTACCTGCTTTTGAATTTTCTGGGCTTCCTGTATATGAAAGTTAATATTTTTCACCAAATTTAGAAACTTTGTTTTTTTTTTAATCTTATTTTCTTTCTTATCTTTATACCTTCAATGACACATGTATTAGATGTTTAATAGTTTCAAATCTTAGTGATGCTCTTTTATTTATAAATTTTTTACATACATTCTTCATATTGGTTATCTATGGATTATATAGACTCATAGAATCTACCATTATAGAGCTAAATACTTACCCATTCATCTGCTATCTCCTAGCTAATGTTAAGGATATCCATTGTAATTTTTTCAGATACTGTATAATTTCGTTCTAGAATTTACATTTGATAAATTTTTATAGTTTTTATTTGCTTAGTGAAGTTACTCAGCTGTTAATTCATTATAATTATATTTTTATTTAATTTTTTTTTTTTTTTTTTTTTTTTTTTTTTTTCCGAGACAAAGTTTTGCTCTGTTGCCCAGGCTGGAGTGCAGTGGCCGGATCTCAGCTCTCTGCAAGCTCCGCCTCCTGGGTTCATGCCATTCTCCTGCCTCAGCCTCCCGAGTAGCTGAGACTACAGGCGCCTGCGACCGCGCCCGGCTAGGTTTTTTTGTATTTTTTAGTAGAGACGGGGTTTCACCGTGTTAGCCAGGATGGTCTCGATCTCCTGACCTCGTGATCCGCCCGTCTCGGCCTTCCAAAGTGCTGAGATTACAGGCTTGAGCCACCGCACCCGGCCTTTAATTTTTAACTGTTAATTCTAAATCATATACTGACTCAAGGTCAGTTTTTATTGACTGTCTTTATGGTAATTATGGCTTAATGCTTCCTCTCATATCTAATATTTTTGCACCTTCAAATAAACTTTCAACCAGTCATTATGAATTATAGATTTAAGAAACTTTTGATTCCATTATTTTCTTCTGGAGAGTGGTGATTTTTTATCTACCTGACAGTCACCTTGACTGTCATCTTCTCTGTGGTGGGTAGCACCTAAAATCTTTTTTCAGTTGTTTTCAAGGTTTTGGTCTTCTGGCTTTTCCTTTTTCTCTTAGAATCTGGTATTCTCTGCCATCTATGTGGGACATTTCCCACATGAGCAGCTTTGGAAATGCCTAATTTTGTTATTATTAAACAACATCATTGCTTTTTGTTGGATTTCCATTTTGTCTATAGTGTGTAAATCGGCATTTGTCTTTAGGCAAAAAAAAAATCATATAAATGTAAATTTTCCATAGTATACTTTCATTCTTTAGGGATTTATTCATATCTAAAATTTCTTTCCCTTTTAATTGCTTTAGAAAGTCTTCGGGTATCTGGATTTTTTAAAATGTATTTTGTTTAGAGTTTGTGATTGTTATCTGGGTATCTGAAAGCAGAACCCTAAGTTCTGCCTTTTTGTTACAGATGTTAAGTCATTACAGTATTTTTGTCTGTTCTATGATTTAAAAAAGAAGCATCCTCAATGATTTCAGACTAAACTGTGTTATTATGTAAACAAACACATAATTAGAATAGGAGTAAACTATTGTTATTAAAATTAATGAAGCACACCTTCAAAGTGATTACCTAAACCAGTCTAAATTAAATGTCCTGGATACTTATATTAATCATTAGCATAAAATCAAAACTTTAATGAAGAAATACACTTTACATTTTATTTTGTTTGCATAAAACAAATGACTCCTTTGAGTTTGGAAATCTTAGAAAAGTTACTAATGTTGTGATAAACATTGCCAGTTTCTGTAAATGTGTAATGACTATTAGTTTATTTCATATAAAATTTGAAGTACTCATGGGCTATTAAAAAATTCTTAACGTTTATGCACACATAAGATAAATGACTTACTTTATGTTTAACATTTCCCCAGAAGGAAAAAAGAGTGTTGAAGAATGATAGAAAAAAAATGGCAATGCTCACAGATCTTTGGCTGTCTCAGAGCAATGCACCGAATATCCATGATTTATGTCTATTATTATCCTCAAACGATATTTCCTGCTATAAAAAAAAAAGAAAATCCCTCATTTAATAGTGACCTATTTTTACTACTCCTTCAATTTCTCTGTTCCTAAGCAACCAAAAGACCCTAGGAAAAAAGATTTGTAACACTTTTACATATATCATACACAGTAATATTCCCCAAATGTGCTCTATCTATCCAATAAAAAAATAATGTTTTTGTGTTTGTATTTTCTAGGATTTACAGGATTGCCAAAATGCTGTATAACAAAGTTTTCTATCACAACATATTTTGTAGACATTATTATTTGAGGAGAAATTTGTTCATGTAGAAGCCAAATTATTCAATTCTTTAAATCTTTTTAAAGGGAACCTGTACTGTGACAATTTAAACTGCCTTTATCTCTTTCCTAACATCAAGTAGTAGGGACACCCATGGTTTAAAGTCCTTCTGCACTATTTCCTGTACCGCCCTAATTCAGCTTTCTTTTCGTTTTACACATGCTACTTACTTATTTTCTACTCACATCTTGTTAATATTGTCCTCGCCCCTTTAAAAAACAAAGAAACAAAGACCTGTAACTTTTCCAGCAGTCATGGTCCTACTACCTAGTGGAAATCAGATCCAGTTCTTGCAGTTAGGATAAATTTTAGATGGGACTTTGTTACTCAATCCCCATCCAGTCTTACACCACACATCTCTTACGCATATCGTCTGCAACAGTGTAATCTGTTATGAGTTCTAGATATGTTTTTTTTCTTTTCCTGATAAAATTAAGATGTAATTTTGCATCAGATTTTGAGCATTCAAAGAGCAAAAGCTATCACTGGAAATGTGAAGAGCAGATGCTAATAGTACAGTGCTTATCTCAGTTTTATTTTATTTTGTTTTTTAACATTTATAGGGACACGGACAAAATCAGTTTCCTGGGTTAGTGTCAATATAATGTTCACCTCAAAATTTTCTGTTGAGATCTTTAACACTCAGAACTGTCTAACTAATAAGGTCTTTTGGCAGTAGTAGCAGTTTTTTTGTTTTAGAAATCAAGGCAAAATTGGTGTATATGTGTGATTGAAATGGAGGTGTCAGAAAACTAGACATTTTCATTTGACGCTGAAATTTAACAACACATTTAAGAGGTGTTTAAAAATGTATACTCATGATTTATTTTAGGAAATAATCAGCACTATTGGTATCACTGATTTTCTCTCCATTTCTGATTTTGCTCCATTGCAAAACCTATCCTAATCTCTGATCCCCATCCACTCCTATGCTATATTTTTAAAAAGAAGATAAATTTGTTAGAGTAGGTAGCTAGGCAGACGTGAGCTGGGCAGGCAACGGCCGCCAACCAGGAATGTCGGGCGACCATCAGGTGATGGTCAGGCAGTTGTTAAACTGTCTCGCTAAAATAATAATTGGTCACAGCTGGCACAGGGACAGTTTCTCAATAGATAGAAAACACCTGAAGCTGGTGATCAGCCGCCTCCTGGTAAGATCTGAGGAATTGGGCAAGCAGGCTCAAGCATGTGCACTAAGAGGCAAAATGGTCGAGCTTATCTGGTATACAACCTTCCTCTAGGGACACCTGACTGGAAAGGGAGGAACACCTCAAGTGAACTTGCACACAACTTTAGTAAACACACTGTGCATGCAGTCCCTCCCAAGTGCTGGCAGGCACTGTGCATGTGGACAGCCCACCACAAGGAAAAATCAAGGGAGAAGAGTTGCAAACTTCGGAGCCATGCCAATGTGTAAAACCCCAAGTCAAGGGTCAGATGGGACACTTGGATTTCTCAAGCCACCTGCTTGACCCTCTTCCAAGTATATTTTACTTCCTTTCATTTCTGCTCTAAAAATTTTTAATAAGCTTTCACTCAGGCTCTAAAACTTGCCTCAATCTCTCTCTCTGCCTATACCCCTTGGTCAAATTCTTTCCTCTGAGAAGGCAGGAATCAAGTTGCTGCAGACCCGTATGGATTTGCTGCTTGTAACAAAAACATGCTGTCTCTCTTGTGAGACACATTATTACCAGGGAACTCTCATTCTTTACATCTAGGTATAGTCCAACTTTAACCTCCGATTTTATAATACGTGTAAGTCAGTCTTAAGTTTTTCAAATTTTCTGCAAATTCCTTGAGTCTTAAATCTTACATTTTCTCTGACTCAGGGTTTCTTTAATCTCAAATGTTGTATTTATACCACTCTAAAATAGTTAGGACAAAAGCTAGACTGCTATAATAAAAAGATTCCCACAAATTCATTGGTCATTGAAGAAAAACTGTTTATGTCCCATGTGGGAGACTTGACATGAATGGACCAAGTCTGTGTTTATCTTTATGTAATCACTCAAGGGTCCAAGGTTCTCTCATCCATGGCTTTGCCATCCTTTAGGGCATTGTTGTTGTCTGGGTGGTCAAAGAAGTGACACTGTCTAATCTAGATTCCTGATGAATAGATGGAGGAAGAGAGGAAAGTAAATTAATGACCTTCTGTCCCAAGGTGTCATTAGCACACAATACTTCTGGTCACATTCACTGGCAAAGTAAGTCTAAGAGCAAAGGAGACTAAGTAACAAAGTATACTGGAAATTTTTGTTCTCAGTAACTAAAATCTCAAGGAACAAGAAAACCAATCGTGTGTGTCTGTGTGTGTGTGTGCGTGTATGTGTGCACATGGATGTGTGTAATACTAGTAGTGTCATAGAGTCTGCCTTTCTGACAGATCATAAAACATATGCATAGAACATATTTACCCCATCCTGAAATGAGAAAAACAAAGTCTCATATAGCTACTATATTTACCTTACTTCAAGTATCTCCATAATGTACAAACTTTGCTATCAGTTTACGTGTGGCTTCTCTTGACCTAAAAATGTACCACCAAATTTGAATATATAGTGGCTCCAAACTAGTTACTCTTTCCACTATATGGTATGTAGATAACTTTTATAAAAACAGTTAATCAAAAACGGGGATACTGGAAAGCAATTATGAGTTGATACCATCTATAAAATTCATCTGGATGGAAATTATGAAAGCTTCCTATCATGTAAAATAAATCTTTTCCTTAGCCTATCTAGTCACCCCTGGTTCTGCTGTTGAGTATAATTCCATTACTCCTTTTATTTTGTAAATTATTCCTTTGCTTTCTGTGAAAGTAAATAAGATATAATAATTTTAGTCTACTGTCTTCCATGGTATTTTTTAAAGTAGAAGTTGGAAAATATGCATTTTTCTCATAACCTTTAAGGTGCACTATGTTAGCCAGGCTTATGACTTCTTCAGCACAATTTCCAAAATTTAGCACACTTCTGTTCTGTTTGCTAGTAGTGGATGCAATATTCAAGCTTACATTTTTGTTGTTGTTGTTTACTGTGTACCCATGTGTTTCTCCCTCATTTTAATGAAAGTTATCCTGAGCCATCTCAAACAACAGTTTGTTACATCCTTAATTTTATATTTGGCACCAGTGTACCTCCCATTTTTCTTGGCTTAGCAGTCTTAAGATACTTTCAAAGAGAAAGTCTTTGAGGAACAGTCACATATTCTGCTACTTTGGGAACAGAAACATTTAGGTTTCTGAAGCTATGGGACTCCAGATCTCTGAATTCTGTTTTCTCCTGTCACTGTTTACTAACTTTGGCCACTTTGGGCTTGAGCTAAATTTTTTCTTTTGCTACTTTACTGAAGCAGTAAAAAACAAATAATAGCTCCTAACAGTCTAGTTCTTTCTAGACACTTTACCTAGAGCCACATGCCTGATGTGATAAGGTACCTATCAAGCCAGAATACATAGGAATTATACTGAATGTTTTTGCCACAGCTTAAGAAGTCTCAACAAGTCTAGAAGTCCCATTCCAGTTTGCAATACGTTTTGCCTTGCTGCCAAATACTCAGCAAGTTCCAAGTATTTATTTACATTTTTAGTTGTATCTCCTGACTTCTAAAATCAGTATTACACTGAAGGAATAACTGCTAATACAAAAAGTCCTGAAAATAAGTGTCTGAATTAATACAAATTTTATTTTTCTTTCATTCATCACTCCTAATTTAAGGTAACTGGATTTCTTTTATTTTGGGTTTCCAACACCATTTAGGGCAGGGTTTTCCAACCGATGGTCCATAGAATGCTGGGAGTTTCTGGGACATTTTCAAGAGATCTCAAGGTCAATATAATTTTCATAATAATAAAACCTTATTTGCATCTTTTCTGAGTTACTATTTGCTCCTGGACATTGTATTCTTAACCTCCATGCATTATAATTAAAAAAAAAAGTTTTAAATGCCAAGTGTTGTTTAGAATTGACTTGATGACTCAGTAAAAATTATTATTATTATTATCAAATTAGTATTATATCTTGGCCACTGGGTGCACATCTTTTAAAAAAATATTTTGTGTGACAAAAAGCTAATTACATATGGAGAAATTCTGCTGAGTCATGAAAAATGAGGTTGTCTCTAGGTAATGTAGCTAGCTGTGTGATTTTATTTTATTTTTTTATAGAACACCATTTTTACTTGAAAAACAATTGATATTACCAGTTTCCCATCGGGCTTGTAAGAAGCTTTGAATTCCTCATTCTGTCCTAATCCAAAAAGCTAAGCAAACTAAAAAATCTACTCTTCTTCGATCTCTAGAAAAGGTGAAGTCAAAGGGCAAACTCTTGCCTCCAAAATTAGAGAAAGATACAGGCCAGTACAGAAGATTACAACTTACCACAGAGAAGAAACTTGTTAAGGTAGGGAAATGGGAACTGTAATTGACAAATTGCTGGAGGCAGAATTCAGAAAAAGTCTGAGAGATGAAAACTCCAGGGGAACCCAGTCACAGTGAGGCCTCTACTTTTTTGTGAGTTTTAACTCCTGGATCTTGACAGCTTCTCAGAGTGAACATCAAGGAAAGAAAAAAAAAAAAATCCCTTCATGCATCCAGTAGAGGGAGGGAAAAAGGAACCATTTTGATGTCAACCAGAGCATTCTGTATTTCTTAATAAGGTCTGTCCTCAGGAGAACCTAAATAACCAGAGCCTAACCTGCTGGGAATTTATGAGAGTCTAACTCACCTGAGGGGAGGATAATACCGGACTCCATACCCCACTGGCCATCCTGTTGCACCTAAGGGGTAGAAGCAAACAACATAAAAAACTGAGAAACATTTGTGAAGTTCACAGTGGTATAGGCTTGCTGATAGACTAAGACCCAATCAATAGGACTATAGAACACATCACCTTTCCCCTCACCTTACCACCACATTACTAAAGGTCTATTTACAGCAATTCTTTTTACCCAGTAGCTCATGTCTAACAACAAAGAAGTACAATGCATACTAAAAGACAAAAAAGACAAAGAAACAGAGCAAGCATCAGAACAAGATATGACATATTAGAATAATCAGACCTGGAATTTGAAATAAGTATGATTAATATGGTAAGGGATCTAATAAATAAAGCAGATAGCATGCAAGAACAGATGGGCAGTGTAAGCAGAGAAATGTGAAAGACATTCCTGGACAAGATAGAGGAGCATTTCACTGCCATACACACACACAGGCAGGGGATGAAGTCTAAAACACACTTCAGGATGAACTCCTGACCCTTAGAAATCAAGGAGTTTTTCTCATTTTGGCATAAGGAATAGCATTTTCTGATGACCACATATGGCTGTATTTTAACTGCGATTAGAAACCCCAGAAGAGTTTTTGTTTTGTTATATACATATATTTTTTTAAGTAAATGCAGTATGTAAACATTCAGGATTGAACTCAACCTTCTGGAGCCAGCTCCTCTAGGATAAGAGAGGAAATGTTTTTGTTGTTGTTTTGTGGGTTTTGTTTTAGTTTTTAATCACCAGGCAGGTTACATTCACATGCCATTGGAATGACAATAGGCCCCTACATAGTGATATGACTATAGAATGTAGAACTGGCTCCTGAGAATATAAATAGGTTATCTTGCTTTTCATTGGCCATGACTTGGCATGCCTTTTCCCTACCCTTACTCAAGCAGGTCTGTAGTTAAAAAAGTAAAATAAAATAAAATAAAATAAAATAAAATAAAAAGGTAGTAGCAAAAATCTCAGAATTACTACTTCTCAAATCTTTCGGATAAAAGGAATCTTTCCTTGGATTATACTGAGGGCCCATACCCCAGAAGTATCATTCTAACTAGATTATATAAAGAAAGTGAGAGCAGGAGAAAAAAATGGCTGCATAAAGATCAGAGACACTAATTCCTATCTGCAGCTCCAACTTAAAATCTCTGTAGATGTGGTCGGTGTGATATGTAATAGGGTAAAACCACAAAGGAACAGTATGAGCAAGTAAGGTCTTCCTTGGGATAGTAGCTTGTCTCCTTGCTTTCACTCCTTGACCATGCCCTTGGCAGTTAAAGCTCATATGGCTTCGTAAATGGCCTCCTCATTTCCTGGGTACTGCATATGTTTGAAGGACTTAAAGTTCTTCTCCCAATTCAATTCATAAACAACAAGAACACTAGTCTGCAGACTAAGCTCTATGGTAGCTTCTTCAGAGCAGCCTCCTGATGCTTGACAATTACCTGAAGGCTGCTCCATGGACCGCAATCAGTGTCCAGTTCCCTTCCTTAATCTGAGAAACTATTACTTCTATCCAAAAGGGCAGAACTCTGGCAGTAATGTCCCTCAGACTTTAACAGGGTACTACCTGATCTTCAGTGAGGTCTTCATGTCTGCGATCCTCACTGATGTTGCTGGGCTTATCAGAGGTGGTAGGATATCATACGAGCACCTCCAGCTCTTTATCTGGATCTCATCCCACTTGACAGCAGTTTCTACTTTATTGACATTAGGCCCCCTAAGTGCCACTCACCAAAGTACAAAATCCTTAGTACTGGCAGCCACATTTGATCAATGGCATCTAGCACTGTGCAGAGTATTAGAATTGCTCTCTTCTGCACTGAGGTGAGGCAGATGTCAAAGTCATATCCAGAATCTCCCTGTATATGCCTGCCATGCTTCCCTTCCTTGTGTTCCTCAGGCTTCATATCAGAGTTGTACCGCCTATTACAATGGCTCTGCAGATTCTAGGCATTCTCCTGTACATGGTCAGCAGTGGGTTCAGAATACTGTGCAGACTCTGGGAATGAATTTTTAGTTCCAACACCAAAGTCATGATCCGTGGAAGAAAGAGTTCATAAGTTGGACATTATTAAAATTAAATTCTCAGCTCTGTGAAGGGCACTATTAGGAAAATGAAGAGACATATCATAAGTATTTTCACAAGACATCTAACAAAGGACTATTATCCAAAATATACGAAGAACTACTAAGACTCAAAAATAAGAAAACAATCTTAAAAATGGGCCAAACACTTTAACAGACACCTCACCAAAAAAGACATATAGATGGCAAATGGGTATATGAAAAGATGCTCCACATTATATGTCAAAAGAGAAATGTAAATTAAAGAAACAATAAGATGCCACTACATACCTATTAGAATGGCTGAAATCAAGAACACTGACCCAGAAAATCCCAGCGAGGATGCAGAGAAACAGACGCTCTCATTCATTGCTTGTAAAAATGCAAAAAAAAAAAAGAAAGAAAGAAAGAAAGAAAGTACAGCCACTTTAAAAGACAATTTGAGAATTTTTTTTTTTTTTTTAAATCTAAAACTAAACTAAACTAAACATAGGCCAGGTGCTGTGGTTCATGCCTGTAATCCTAGCACTTTAGGAGGTCAAGGCAGGTGGATAGCTTGAGCTCAGGACTTTCTGAGACCAGACTGGGCAACATAGTGAAACCCCATCTCTACTACAAATACAAAAATTAGGTGGGCGTTGTGGCACATGCCTGTATTCTTAGCTACTCAGGAGGCTGAGATTGAAGGATGGCTTTAACCCGGGAGGTGGAGGTTGCTATGAGCCAACATCTGGCCACTGCACTCCAGCCTAGATGACAGAGTAAGAACCTGTCTCAAGAAACAAAATAACAAAACAAACAAACAAACAAAAAACCAAACAAACATAGTCTTACCAAATGTTCCAGTAATTGTGCTCCTTGGTATTTACCTGAAGAAGTTGAAAACATATATCCACACATAAATCTGTACATGAATGTTTTAGCAGCCTTTTTTTTTAAGTGCCCAACTTAGAAACAACGAAGTCTTTCTGTAGGTGAATGAATAAATAAATGGTGGTACATTCAGACCATGGAGTTTTATACAGTACTAAAAAGAAAGCAGCTATGAAAAGACATAGAGGAACATTAAGAGCCTATTTATGAGTGAAGGAAGCCAATCTGAAAAGGTGACATAGTCTATTACTCCAACTACATGACATTCTGGGAAGGACAAATGTATGTAGATATTTAAAAAATCAGTGGTTGCCAGGGATTAAGGGGTAGGAGGAATAAACAAGCACAACATGGAGGATTTTTTAGGACAGTGATATGACTCTGTATGATATTACAATGTTGGATACCAGTCATGATACACTTATCCAAATCTGTAGAATATATAACACCAAGAATGAAACTTAATGTAAACCATGGAGTATGGGTGATAATGATATGTCAATGCAGGTTCATTAGTTGTAACACTGCACCATTCTGGTGGGGATGCTGGCAATGGGGTATGACATGCATATGTGAAGTTACGGTATAAATGAGAAACTTCTGTACCTTGTGTTCAATTTCAATGTACTCTAAAACTAATCTATTAAATAACAACAACCATCAACATATAAAGATAAGTGCAGCTTGGTTATATGATAAATATTTTTGAAAGTAAAATTTTATAAAGAAAAATGACACTATTTTTTGCAAATGATAAAATTGGAGCTTTCAAGCAAAATAATGAGGTTTGAAAAACTCATATCTGCTTCTGCAAATTTGGCAACCTTCCAGACACTTAAAGGCTTTTCTGATGAGACTGGTGGAGATATTAACAAATGTGAATAGTTGCAATTGTCTAAGAAAATGTGTGAAAATTTGAAGGTCCCTATTACCCACTAAGCCACAATTTCTCAAAGAATAACTTGTAATGTATCTAAATAATATAAATATAAAGCTTAATGTAATGGAGTAGAAAAAGTTAAGTGGCATGATTTGTAATTACATATCACAAATAATTTTTTAAAAACTAGTACTTGTCAAGTTTTGAAAGATTATCAAAAATACTCACAATGATCTGAAAAGACCGTTAAAGTCTTTCTTTTTTTCCAACTATGTATTTGTGTGTGGTCAATTTGTTTTTCATATACTTTCATCAAAATAATATGCTGCTAGCAAGTTGAATAAAGAATCAGATATGAAAATTCAACTGCCTTCTATGAAGTCAAACATTAATCAGATTTGAAAAATGTAAAATAGTGCTCCTCTTTTTACCAATTGTGTGTTTTGGAACATAAGTTTTCATCATAAAAATGTACAATTTATTTTAACATGTAATGAGCTCATTGATATTGCAATGAACTAATAAGCTCATATTTTAAAATATTCTCAGTTTTGATTTCTAATATTTAAAATATTAGTAGGTATGATCCACATAAACATAAACTCTTGATCTGCTCAATAATTTTTAAGAACGAAAGAAACCAAAACATTGACAGAACTTGTGTCACTTGTATGGTTGAATCTAATTTACATATCTCCAGGTTATTGTTGTGAAGGGAAAATGGAGCATGGAATAAGCATGCATTTTATATTAAAGCTGGTGATTTCATCTGTTCACATCCTTTGGTAAGAACAGACCCCTAGGCTGCCTCTGATCTAGGCTATGTATTTTGGTTGAGCATCCAAATTCAGTTATAAATATGTTATTATGAGGGATTTTTATGGACAACTTATCACTATCACACTCTTTGCCATAGCCTGACACAATAGAAAAATAACAATTTGAGTTCCCTGATTAGATTCTATTCACCATTCACACAAAGTGTTAGTAGATAAAGTGGCTATTTTTTGTTGATTCCATAGGAGAAGTAGAAGATAGTTGTGGAAAACTGCAAACATAACCTAAGATTAGATATTTATCGTCTCCAAACTTCCTTATTGGCTGCCCAGTCAGCAGACTCTATCAACTCTTGACCCCTTGCTTTTCAGTACCTGGTCTCATTGACTTCTTGCTTTCTTTGATAAATGTGAAGATTAATTTTGTGTGTCAATTTGGTTGTGCCATAGTTCCCTGAATCTCCTATTTTATTGAACTATGTATTTCCAAAGCCTCTGCAATCATATGAAGACAATACGTTAAAGTCTCTCTCTCTCTAACTCTCTCTCTCTCTCTCTCTGTCTCTCTCCACACACACTCACATACCCTGCTGGTGCTGTTTCTCTGGAGAACCCTAACTAGTGCAATCAGTGACCACTTTTTGATCCCCACATCCAGCTTCAATTCAAGTTCTTTCCTCACTCTTCTCTATAACAATTTGATTACCTCTCTTCTTACTCTCAAATGGTAGAGTAAACTCTTCAATATGTTTAATAAACACTGGATTTCCCTTCATAGGATCTACTTGGAGGAAAATCTGGGTTATAGAAAATAAGTTATGGCAATTTTTTACACCTGCGGGCTTTGCCCTGAGTTTAAAAGTTGCTGAAAGCATAATATTTTGGGGGTCATGATTTGCAAATAATTGGGACAAACCTACAATTATAAAATTCTATGTCGCCTGATGAAAATTTAGACATTTTATTTTAAAGGGACTACAAATCTAAAAATTTGAAGGTTTTCAAAGAACTTTAAAAATCATGTAGAATAGATATATGTGAAACTTTCATCTGTGACTTTCAGATACTTAACCAAAAATATGCTACAGAACATTATTTATTCTTAATTTATTATCATGACCATGTTATGCAAAATATGTTAATGACATTGTATTTTATTTTCATTCATTAATTTGTGTGATCGTTAATATCGAGTTCAATTGGACTGGATTAAAGGATACAAAACATTGTTCCTTGCTGTGTTTGTGAGGGTGTTGCCAAAGGAGATTAACATTTGAGCCAGTAGACTGGGAGAGGCAGACCTACCCTCAATCTGGGTGGGCACCATCTTTTCTTGTTGTTTTGTTTGTTTGTTTTTTGAGACGGAGTCTCGCTCTGTCGCCCAGGCTGGAGTGCCCTGGTGCAGCCTCGGCCCACTGCCACCTGTGCTTCCCGGGTTCAAGCGATTCTCTTGCCTCAACCTCCCGAGTAGCTGGGATTACAGGCGACCGCCACCACGCCCCGCTAAGTTTTGTAATTTTAGTAGAGACGGGGTTTCGCCATGTTGGCCAGGCTGGTCTTAAACCCCTGACCTAGTGATGAGCCCACCTCGGCCTCCCAAAGTGCTGGGATTACAGACGTGAGCCACCGCACCCGGCCGACACCATCTTAATCATTGACCAGTGCAGCTGGATAAAGCAGGATAAAGCAGCAGGAGAAGATGGTAGAGCAGACTGGCTGAGTCTTTCAGCTTTCAATTTTCTCCTGTGTTGGATGCTTTCTGCCTTGGAACATCAGACTCCAAGTTCTCCAGCTTTTGGATTCTTGGACTTAACACCAGTGGTTTGCCAGGGGCTCTGGGACCTTTGACCACAGACTGAAGGCTACACTGTCAGCTTCCCTACTTTTGAGGTTTTGGGACTTGAAATGATTTACCACTTTCTTTCTTGCTCCTCAACTTGCAGACGGCCTATCCTGGGACTTTACCTTTGATCTTTAATAAACTCCTTTATATATATATATACATATATCCTGTTAGTTCTGCCCTCTAGAGAACCCTAATACACTTTGGAATTCTCGTTGTGTGTGTGTGTGTGTATAGTGTCTTTATTCTCTACTAATCTTTTCACATATTTTTCTCTCTCCTCTCCCAGAATCCCCTTCATATACTAATAAATGAATGAAATAAACGATATTTACTGAACTTACTGTTAAAACTTTGCATTTATTTTTAACTAGATATATATATTTTTCAAAAAGACAAAATTATATATATATATATATATATTTTTTTTTTTGCTTTTTTTTAGATGACTGTACTTTTTTGGTGTGGATTTTCTCTCCCCCTTCCTCCTCCTCATCCCACTTCCTATGCATAGTTTGTGTGTGTTTGTGCATCTGAATATGTATGCATTTTTATAGCAATATAGTGGGTGTTATATTACATTACTAATATTTTTCTAATTGATGTATTTTTTTAAAATCGTATTGTATCTACTCTGTTAAAAATATAAATATGCTCAAATGAGGATTTATTTTACAAAAGATTCTTTACAAATACTGTCATTAATACATTTGAATATATTCAGCAATCTTTTGAGCACACTTGAAAAGCAAATTTGCACTGGGCTGGTATTTAATACTCCTAATAAAAATAAAATGTAATCACTTCCCAAATGTCTCTAATATAATAAAATTCACTTTTCTCAGACTGCCATTTTATTTTATTTTCATAAAATACAGATTTTAAAATAAAGAATATCACCTTCAATTCAATGGAAATCCTCATCTCAGATTGAATATGAAAAGTGCCATGTAAAGAAACATATGCTCATCAATCAGTACTCCTATAGATTTCAAACACAGTCTTTTCAACAGTTGTCGAGTTAAAAAGTCCAATTGCAGATTGATATAAAAACACCCCAAGACAAGAAATACATGTATCTCTTTTCTTATTGTCATTTCATCTTTTAGTTTCAACTAAAAATTGTGCTATAAATTCACATATCCATATTTGAGTACCATTGGTGATTATTATTGGATATTTCAAATTCACCCATCTTTTGTCTGATTCATATTTGAAAGATATGGTAGTTAGTTTTGCTATAGTAAAGGTTACTTTTAAGTATTAAATTTATCTTTTGATTTTACATGATATATTTGATGAAATTTTCATGATTTATATTCATATAAATTTCTATTTTTTGTGTGATTACATTATTACATTTATCACTTCTATATCCAAAATACATTCTAAACCATGTGCTCCTTTTTCTCAAGTCTTCATATTTCTATTTTCTAAAGAATGCTCCATTTTCTCTTAGTTTCATCAAGTTATCGTTGTGTGTCTTTCTGATATAGTATGATTTATTTTGAAATTACTTATTTATGTGATATGTAATATTTTGCATGTTTTATCACATTTTCCCAGTTATGTTTAAGAAATTTGTTTTCCATACTTAAACATATAACTAACTCCTGAAATTCATTTATACAATTTTACTTAACATGTCTCTTTAGACATTTTTCTGTGCTTATATTGTATTGTGATTAAATCAGTTGATCTTTGTTTCTTATTAAGACTTTGAAGGATTTCAGTTTGGGATTTAATCTTAATATAGTGCAAAGAGAGGATATAAATTGGCTTTTCTTGACTTATCCTCCAAATACATAATTCTTAATTTGAAAACATATAAGTACTGTTGAATATTTTTACTTTGTCTACATATATTTATTTCAACTTAATTTCTGAAATAATCAGCATCAATCACTTTTTAATCATATTTCCTAAATTTGCATTTTTTATTTTTTTAATTTTTATGGGTACATAGGTGTATATATTTATGGGGTACATAAGATATTTTGGTAAAGGCATGAATGCATAATATTCACATTATGAAAAGTTGGATATTCATCCCATAAGCATTTTAGTTTTGTATTAAAACAACTCAATCATACTCTTTTAGTTATTTTTAAATGTACTACATTTTTTTCAATGTCAATTGAGCAAAGTTATCTGTATTTATCTACACCTGACTTAAACTGAGCTGATTTGCAGTCAACTGTGATGTAAAATTTGGATCTCTGATTTTGAAATAGTATCATTTTTTGGAGCACATCTTTAACAGTTTTATTTTTGGCAAACCCATTGAGAGATAATCCTGTTTGGCTGCTACTTATTTGACATTGATTGGCTTACCTTGTGATTGGCAGAATAAATTGAGGCTACTATGAAAAAATGTATCAACATGATATCAAAATACATTGGTCATATAATAGTATCAGCTATAATATATCTGGATTAAAATATCTAAAGACAAATTTCTTAATTTTTTATTTGACCTGAAAAATAACAAAGTTGTTATTTTAGTAATAATCCTAAAATTATTCTAGCAATATCTAAAATAACACATAAAGAAACCAACTAATAATACCATTTTATTATTTAGTTACCTTAAATATATTACAATATGTTTAATGTAAATTTTATATCAAATTAATGATACAGAAATAATAAGTTTCACTATAGATCATTTAAATCTACAAAGGTCCCTAGGGACTAAATACAAATAAAAACAAAGCAACGATAATAACAAAACACCAGCAACCAAAACTACTTGGAATGACAATCTTTTCGTCTTTAATTTCCTGTAGCAATGTGTAAATAAGCTTTGGTTTTTATGCTAGCAAATACAAAATCAGCAGACCTTCTTTTTCTGGACACAGATGCCTGCTTAATGAATTTGGAACTGGCATTGCCACAGGTCCAAAGAGTCCAGGAATACTTAATTACTTGTTCTTGCAAAGCCCTGGCAGACTAAAACCAATGTTTTACTTGCATGTGTCACTTAGAGAATCTTGCTCATTCAAGCACGGTCTACATCTCTTCTACCTGTGCATGTCGACATGTTTGACAATAAGATTGTGCTGGGCATTTAAAGTGGTAAAGAGCTTGCCAGTTATTAGAAGAAAATGACTAAACCAAGTATAATATTGACTGGCTAACATCAGAGGCTCAACTTTTTACTACTTGGTCTTTCTCATCATACTCAAATATTGTATCTGAGACGTCTATAAAAACTATTTTTAATTTTCGTTTTATAATATCTTTTGGTAAGTCAGTGTTGACCAATAAATTGTGCATGATTTCTATGAATCTGTTTTTCAGATGATTCTATCTATTTCATAAATTGTCTATTCTGGTTGGGTAATGAAAAATATTATTTAACAAACAAACATCAGAACAGCTTAGCATATACTATTTTCATGTTTAAATATAAAACCGTACATATAACCTGCTAAAACCATCAGTTTAACCTCAGTAACTAAGGTAGACTAAAGAGGTGAAATTGAGGAATAAAACAAGAAACTGATATGTGGCTTCTCAAAGGGAAGTTTTGCTGTTTCCTGACATAATTATTTTCATAGAAAAATAATAGTATTTACAACTCTTTGATAACTAATATAAATCATGGTGTTATGTATACTCATATGCATGTACATATAAGCATGTTACATAATATTCTTTATGAATTAATATAAATTAAAATAAGTAATATACATTAAGTGAATGTAATTTTAATCGGGTTAAAATATGTTTTAAAATCTTTCAGGACAAGAAGCAGATAAATTTAGTATAAAAATTGAAATGTTATGCCAAATGGGATTATATTGTGAAGGAATAAGATTTTCCTCTCACAAATGGTTTTCATTTATGGCAGAGAAAGTGTGAGTTGATAAACAGGAGTGCCTACAGATAAGGCATAGATACAGTATAATTACGTAGGCTGCCATGAAAGTGACTAATTTTTAAGTTTAAGGACACAATTTTGCTTTCCCCCTAAAACAGAAAAATAATTTATACTTTAAGAAAAGATGCAAACTTTTCAAGACTATGTCAATATTTGGCACATTTTGGCAGGGTGGGTGAGTGATTTTCAAATCTGCAATGAAAAGGAGATGAAAAGCAAAAGAATTGATGACTTTTTTTTGAATTCTGTATAGGGCCTATAAGAAAAGAAGGAAGAGGAAGAAAGTCTTGGGAGGAATCATGAAACATCTAAGAAATCACCATACTATTAATGAAAGATTCACAAGAAATGCATGAAGCCAAAAGGAGTTGTACTTTTGAACTTTTATAATATTAGTATTCTAAAGCATTGCATTGAACAAATACCTGGGCTTATGCTATGCTATTATTATTGTCTAACATTTTTCTCTTAAACATCCATTTTTACCTCTAGAACAATCTCTTCTTACTGACAACACCCTTTCCTTTGTGTTAAATGTGTTATGTTTTTGATTACACTGGATATGGTTGTTTGTGTACTTGTGCACATGTGCACACACACACTGCCCATATATGTATTTTCACACACACACACTAAATAATAATCTCTATAGAAAACATTTCATAAAGGACAATTTGACGTAAATGTATTTACTGTTTACTTTTGATCCAGAATTATGTTTTTACTATTTGATTCTGCTTTTATATAATAATATTTCTTCTGTATTACTACATAATATCCTATCAAAAGCATCCCTGTAAATTATACATTGTAATCTTCAATAATCTTTTGCTAATACAAATTATAGAGCAAGAAACATTCTAATTTGGTTCTCTATATTCCTCTGTGCAGGATTTCCCTGGCATTAGTTACACATATATTTAATAATATGCCTTGTTACACAAAGCTGAATAATTACAGAAAGATGTGGATATTGGAAAAGGGTAATACAATTAAGAAATGAGTAAGAAAAATGTTAATGTAACTAAAGCCAAAATGATGAGAAAATAATAAGATAGTGAAGCAGACTCTCTAGTAATTTATCTAGAATCATTTTACAAAGGGCAACAGGAATAAATGGATGATGTAACCTTTAGATAAAATCATACAGACTAAAGAAACATATAAAGGAAGAGAATGTTTAAGACTATCTATGGACTAGATATAGACATTCACATAAGAATAAGGCTATATATAAAATATGAAGCAAAAATTAAGGAGTATGACAAATCTATGAGGTAAAAGCAACTGAAAATGCATTGCAAAATTTACCAATATTGGAAAAGCAGATCAAAAGGGACATTTTAAAAAGTAATTGTCAGTAAAACAAAAAGTTCTTAGAATAAACATAATACAAAGAAATAGGAGAGTTAGCTTCTCTTGCAAGAACATTCTGGAAATAAAATAATATTTTTTTTCAATTAGCAATTAGCAATTATGAAAGATTATGTTGCTAGACAGAAGTACAATTTCTTCCAAGTTAGAGAGATAGTCTAAGTTAGATTACTTAGCTAAAAAAACTGTAATGTTTTTAAAAATTTAAAATTATGAATGAACTGTGAAAAACAGAAAAAAGTTAAAATTAACATTAAAGAAAATCTCACTGCATAAAAATAAAGCAATTAGAAAACAACAAATATGCAGGAGTATATTTTGAATAATATTACTCTTTGACAGAATTTCTATGCATTTAATGAGAACTTAATTTGCATTTTAATAAATGATTATGTTCATTTTTAATAAAAGTCTGTATGAAATATATCTAATTTTCAAATAATAATTCAATGTGATTATTTTTTGCACTTTTAAATTCAATGTGCTTAGCATACGAAAAGTTAGTCACTTTAGGGCAACCAAAATATGAAGGATAAGATAAACCTGTTATTCTATTTTTCTGCTTTCTCTTTTCCTCCCAGAAAATTGTCAATGTAAAGGTTTACCTTTGCTAGTTATGTGCTATGAGTTATTTAGGCTTCCCAACCTATTTTCTATCATTTAAGTAACAACACTACTTAAAATAGCCATGAAATTGATCTCTGCTGAGTAATGAAAAGCAAAGCAGAGTTTGGGAAACTTCTGTTAGTGCTGTGTATGTGTTAGTTGAGATGGGTGAGAATTGATTCCCTGCCAAATCTAAATTTGACATTACTTTTATAAGTAACACAATTGGAAATTGTCTCAATTTTCATTGATTTGTTTTAAAAAATGCTAAGATCATTAATTACGTTGTCTGAAGGTTATAGATATTAATTAATATTTTTGTTGCCCCTTTTGTCTATTTAAATTAGAACATTTTTAATGGCTTAATTATAAATTGTGACAATTCTTTCATTTATCTCAATGTATGTTTAATATTTTATTGAAATTTTGGGATGCTTTTCTCATGTAAGCAGATATTTTTTGATATCTCAAAATAGATTTTGAATCACTTTTGTTAAAAACAACTAACCACAAAAGAAGTATACAGTTTTTGAAAATTCTGGAGTGTTTCTGCATGAACCAAGTTTACACCTACTTCCCTAGTTGACTTGGAGGCAATTGTGATTAATGCAGGATTTATCCTTTATCTGAATAATTCTAATGACCCATTTCACTGCCAGAGTCCTCTGCTGGAATCACTGAGGGCTTCATTGAGACTGCATTTTTCTCCCTCTGCCTAATCCTGATTCTTTTATATATCATCCGTGATTGTGTATCCCAAGGGAACGTAGGAGAGCAGGACTTAATGGCAGGTGTAGCCAAGTTCCAAGGGTTAAGCTCACAATGAAAATAGCCTGCTCTTTCAAGGTTAGAGATTGAAAAATAATGATATACAGGATGGTAACATCTGGATTGATATACCTGAAAATCTTGACTCTCCAGATTCCTTTGAATGTCATGACCCTAATTCTTTCAATTTGATGGCTAATGCATCCTCTTTTTTTTTTTTTTTTTTTGAAGACTCTTCTCTGCAGGATAGTATACGCCTTCAGGAAAATTATTGATTTTCTGATTTTCAGGTGAAGTTCAATTATATTTATTTAATCAAGCTTGCAATTTATCTTACTCAACAATGCTTGAGTATTTTATTTTCTATTGAAAGGATAATATTTTGTACTTAAGTATATTATTTTCTATTGAAAGGATATTTTGAATATTTTATCATATTAGATTTGTCATTTCTTACCATTTTAATTTTATATAAATTTAATTCTGTATTTTTCAATGTATATGTGTTTATCATTACAGTAGATTCTTGGTAATTTGTATATTTAATCAATGTGAAGTATTTTTGTTTGTGCTATTAATATAAACTTTTTAAAAATTCCTTTTTACCTGACATGAATATTTACACACCGGTTTTCTTGATAATCTCATTTGCTTTCTGTATTATTTTCCATTCCTTAATTTTCAACTCTTGTTCAATGCTTTTTAGATGTCTCCTAAAGTTATAGCACAAACTACATTTTATTTATTTCACCTATTTTCACCTTTATTTTTAATAAAGGAATTTTAGAGTTATGTGAGTTTTTATTCCATATTCTTGTTTGTTTCCTAAATGTATATGAAAAATTTACCTCAAATTATACCTTGCAGGTTTATTTATTTTCTTAACAGTGGGTACAAGTTGAATTATGTCAACTTAAAAACTCATATATTGATGTCTTATCCCTTGACTCCTAAGAAAGTAACCTTATTTGAAAATAAGGTCATTGTAAATAAAATTAACTAGGATGAGGTTACACTGGAGTGGGTTGGGTCCCTAATCCAATGTGATTGTTGTCCTTATAAAAAGAAAAAAATGTGGACACAGTTGCACATAGGGAGAAAACTATCAAAGATGAAGGCAGATTGGGTGATGGTTCTACTATTCAAGAAATACTAGATTTTGCCAGCAAATCACCAGAAGCTAGGGATGAGGCATGTAACTCATTGTTTCTCACAGACTTCAGAAGGAAAGAGTCATGCAGATACATTGATCTTGGACTTCTGTCCTTCATAACTTTGAAAACAAATTTCTGTCATTTATGCCCAGTTTGTGGATATTCTCTTATGGCAACTCAAGCAAAGTAATGTACCACTCACTATGTTTTGAAATGAGTTTTCCCTACTTTTTGCATCCTTGCCAGTACTGGCTATTTTTTTTATATGTATATAACAACCATTTTAACTGGGGTGAGGTGATATCTCATTGCAGTTTTCATATTCATTTCCTTGACAACCACTAATGTTGAGGATATTTTTATACACCTCTTGCCCATTTGTTCATATATTTTTGAGAATTTTTTATTCAGATCATTTGCCCATGTTTTTAATCAGATTATTCTTTTCTGTTGGGTTGTTTGAGTTTTTTATATATTCTGGTTATTAGTACCTTGTTAGATACATAGTTTGCAAATATTTTCTCCCATTCTGTAGGTTGCTTTTTACTCTCTTTATTGTTTCCTTCACTGTGCAGAAGGCTTTGGCTTAATCTAATCCTATTTGTCTATGTTTGCTTTTGTGGCTTGGGCTTTTGAGGTCTTACCACAAAGAATTTTTGCACAGACCAATGTCTTAAAGTGTTTCCTCAAAGTTGTCTTCTAATAGTTTCATAGTTTAAGGACTTACATTTAGGTCTTTTCAGAAAATAGTTTGGAATATTCCTTAAAACACTAAAATTAAAGTGTCATATAATCCAGAAATTCTACTGTTGGGAATAAATCCAAAAGAAATAAAATAATTTTATCAAAGAGGTATCTGCATTCTTATGTTCATTACAGCACTATTCATAGTAGCCAAAATATGGAATCAACTTAAGTATCCTTCAACAGATAACTGGATACAAAAATGTTGTATATATATACAATGTAATCTTATTCAGCTATTACAAAAACAAAATTCTGTTCTTTGCAGCAACATGGATGAGATTGGAGGATATTATGTTAAGTGAAATACGTCAGTTACAGAAAGACAAATATAACATGTACTAACTCATATGAGGGAGCTTAAAAAATTGTTTTCAAGACTGAAGAGAGTAGAATGATAGTTACCAGAGGTTGAGAAGGACATGAGGAAGGGGGAGATGGAGAGAGGTGGATTATTGTGTAAAAAATATATAGTTAGATGGAAAGAATAAATTCTAGTGTTCCATAGCACAGTAGGGTGACAATAGTTAACAACAATTTATAGTTGATTTTAAAGATAGCAAGAAGGTTTAGAATGTGAACACAAAGAAATAATAAATGTTTGAGGCAATGAATATTCTAATTACCCTGTTTTGATTATTAACATTGTATGCATGTATCAAAACATTATAAGAACCCTATAAGTATGAAGAGTTATGTATTAATTGTCTTTTTTATGTTTTCCTTTCTGCTTGTCTTTAGCCCATTCAGTTATTCTGTCACACACTCCTGTGTAAACCACCCCATCTACTCACCTTCTTTTTTCTTATTTTGACAATCAAGATTGCCAAAACTGTCCTTATGACAAAATGAGCCCCTTGCCATCATTTTCATCTTATCCAGTTTATCCTCCATATCACTTCGATTTTCAAAACTCATAGATCAATGTTCAGGTTTATCGGTTCAACTTTTACTTCAGTTTTCCACAGCTGATATGATTATATCTATTGGAATCTTTGGAATTCATTCTCGACTGTCCATGCTTCTAAGGATTTCTACTATCCTCAAGTAAGTTGATCTCAGATAGAGTTTAAAGTTTTTGCTTTATGTGATGCATGAAGAATCACGTCTTTCAGCATGTGTTGCTCTGAGATTCTATGTACAAAACAATTTTTAAAGCTTTGTCAAAGGCAACTGGGCATATTTGGAGATATTTTAAATCATTTTTTGCAGTTGTATAATTTTTTAAGAGCTATGCTCTTTTGGATTGACTTAGAGAAATGTAAATCTGAGGGTAGTCCAGGTGAGTACTCTCTTCTGATTCTTACAACTGTGCAATTTTACATTTTATGATATATTTGTGAGCAGACTGAGAGTACCAGTGAGATAAAGCTTTCAACTAGATTATTTGGAAATGTCCACCTGATTGTTTTTTCAGGGTTAAGCATTGGTTAATAATGTTAATATGAATATTAGGCCAAGAATTAGGCTTCTCAATTCAGACATACAAATGTGTCTGAATTATTTAGTGACAGAAAATCTTGGTACGCTGTCACTTTAAAAACAAAGCTTACATGGCCAAAGATATGTCTTATTTTTTTCCTATGGATTGTCATTTTCATATTGAGAGAATGTAAATCAGGAATGTTTACTTCATTGAAATTATAATGTCCAAGGCCAATTTCTTCATAATACTGTTTACTTCAGGCTATTCAAAAAACAAAATCAATCATGTTGAGTAACAAATTTGTTATTTTATTTTACTTTCACGCTGGTTTCTGTATATTAGGACAATAATGTCAGAAAGAGAGATGAAACAAAACAAAAACTTCAATACTTTAACATAAAGAACTTTCTATTTTAGATATTTGGAAGTAAATTCACTCTTTTATAATTATTCCTCAGAAGTCTTAAAATATTTAAGATATTCTTAAACTATTATTAAATTTGACATATCACCTATATTTTTAATGAGTTTATGTCTTTGTGTATGTATGTGTGTGTGCATATATATTTATCTGTATGTATATTATTTATATATTTATAAAATAAAGATACTATTTAAAAATAAAGTTATGTCTAATTTAATACATTTCCTACTTAATTATAATTATTTATCTATACATTATTTTATATATATAATATTTTAGAGATGAGGTCACACTCTGTTTCAGGCTGGTCTTGAAATATTGGGCTCCAGGGAGCCTCCTGCCTCAGACTTCCCAAGAGCTGGGATTACATGCATGCACTATCATACCCAGTGTACTCTGTTATATTTTAAACACAGTTTTTACACTATGTGGTATTCCTAACTGCATGAAATATACATTCCATTATATTTCCCTTTAGGGCATTATGTTAACCAGGATAAACTGATGAGAAGCACAATGGTAAATAAATTAATAACGACATACAATTTCTTAGAATTCATTTAGATGAAAAGAGATTCTAAATAATACTCTGGGTATGCTGAGTATTATGCATACATCATTCTATTTTGACTCTTTTTACCAGAAGTTTTATGAACTGATATAATAATTTTCTTAAATCCATCAACAGGAAATGAATTTCAGTGTAATATAAACACCCACGCCCTTGGCAGAACTACACTGCTATCTATAGTTTTAGTCCCTGGGATGTTATTGTGTAGTTTTTAATCTGTATTTATTCTCTACTTGTTCTTTTGAGAAAGAAGTTATTATATTTTATCTCTAGTTTCTTTTGAATGAAATTATCTAGCATATTTTGTGCATGTTTGTCTGGATTTGCATATTATATGTCATATTTTTCATATCGTAAGCTTAACATTCTCAAATTTAAAAGTGTCCTGCAGTTCATTAACAAATAGGAAACTGAAATAGTACAAGGAAACTGAAATTTCTACTTAAAATATATTTTGAGATAGTGATAACATTTGGAGTTAAAATATGCAATAATTCAGAGATAATGTTTTACTCATTAGTAAGACTTCTCTATATCAACAATTTAGTGACATGAATTAGCTCTCTAAGTAGAATAAATCAGTTGTGACAATATTTGTTAAGCTCAAATCTCTTCTGAACTAAGTTCCTACTTCAGATATGGGTTTTGCATAGAAGAACCACTAAGGACTTTCTTTTCTCTGGTGTGCATTGTTATTGAGTAAAAGCACTTACTAAAATTTTAAGCCTTCTTTGAAGCTGTGCTAGTTGGTTGCTGTGATTAGCACATCCTTTCAAGTTGAGTAATGATATGAGATCAACTCTCTCCCTTAATATTAAAACAACAACAGACTTAATAATAAAGCAGTGCAATAAAGTTCAGTCAATAGTTTGCAACCATGTTTTCCCTGAAAAAGAATACCATTTTTTTGTGAGGAAAAACAAACAAACAAACAAACAAAACACTGCTCTGGGACCACAGTGGAAAGACAGAGGAGTGGAGTGATGATAACCTATTAATCACTTTTATGAACTTATGTATCTTTTTTCTTGATTTATCTGTTTTCAGAGACTGCATTTGTGTATGCTGTGTATCCTGTAAAATGTACAAATCAAAATTTTTATAAACTTGTTCAGGGTTTTTTAAACCTGGACAGACTCAGGTATAAAACTTTGCATATTAACTATTATAGCATCCAGCACATAGTAGCCTTGAAAGCGATGTTGAATGAGATAACTGCAGGTGGTAACTCAAGATAGTTTCTACTTTTTGCCAGTGCCCTAGGTTCTTGTAATCTTCCAGGATATAAATCAAGAGAGATAACGAGACACAGCAATGAGGAAAACGTTTGTTTAACTTGTGCACAAGGGAGCCAGCACAAAAAAAGGGGAAAAAATTGGGGCTACTTCCTGAAAGTTGTGCAGGAATCAATTTTACAGGGCTTTCCGAGGGGGAGGGATGATGTCAGGGCATGTATAGGAAGGCTTTTTCTAGCATTTACGCAGTGGCTCGGTGTGCTTTTACTTACATCGCGTGTATCATTAGCATTTTAAATCTCCATCTTGGGGCATAATTTTTAGTGTTAAAATGAGGAAGGTCTAATTATAATTTGAAATATGAGTCTAACTGAACGTAAAAGGGGCCCTGGGGAAGTCCCTAGTCCCCCAAAGGGGAAACTTGTGGTTAGTGGCTTCTTGAGTCTTTTGTTGGTGATTGGCTAGAAGTCAGGTAATCCACAGCTTAAGTAGGGGCTTTTGTTCTTTTTCTCCAAACCACATCAAAACAGAAAACTAGATAGATAGCCTGCCTGTCTCAAATCTTTTTTTCTCTTTTCATTCAGTTCTGCAATTTTACATATGCTCTGTATGCAAATGATTTATAAACTACTGAATTCAAGGCATAACAGATGTTAGTAAGGGAAGGTGTTGAAAACATTGAACTTGTAACTGAGCTTGACAAGAAGGAGAATGGGAAGAGGAAGGGATGATTAGAATGCACAAGGTAGATGACTGAACTGTGTTGAGATATTGTCGAAGTCAAAGAACAGTTGTTTTGTATCTCAGTAAGAAACCAAAAAGGATACAATATTAAGTTTGAGAGTGGGAAACCCTATATCCAAATGCAGGACATGAATAAGTGAGTTTGTAGGGAGTTCTACTTAGGAAGTAGATTTTTTTTTTTTTTGGAGTTCAGAAGAAAGGAAATGAAGTGGACTTGATAGTGTGTAGATTGTCTTTGCTGTTATTTAATTCATTCCAGATAATAGTAGGTCATGACATTGAAAAGAAAGATTAGGTCAAATTCCAAACTTTTTACTGAAGTAAAAATCTATTCATTTAAAGAAATGAGTACATATCAAGGGTATGGAAATATAGTCACACAACCGAAATTGTATCTGTCTCAAGGGAGTAGTGTTAGTTTTAAGAAGACAGAGCAGGATTGATCTGATATTTTCATTGAGGAGAAAGAAGACATGACCATATGACCCTGATATATGTGAGATACTATAAAATAACCATCTTCACAAGAACAGAAAACCAAACACCGCATGTTCTCACTCATAGGTGGGAACTGAACAATGAGATCACTTGGATTCGGGAAGGGGAACATCACACACCAGGGCCTATCATGGGGAGGTGGGAGGGGGGAGGGATTGCATTGGGAGTTATACCTGATGTAAATGACGAGTTGATGGGTGCTGACGAGTTGATGGGTGCAGCACACCAACACGGCACAAGTATACATATGTAACAAACCTGCACGTTATGCACATGTACCCTAGAACTTAAAGTATAATAATAATAAAAAAATAAATAATAATAATAATAAAAAAATAACCATCTTCACCTTAAGAATGCTGTAAGGAAAGAAAATTTTAGGGAAGTAGGCCACATTTCAGTTAAGGTATGCAATTTAAGAGGACATTGATAGAGGATGGAGCATGTAAGTGTTCTATAATTATGCAGCACAATGTTAAGAGAGCTATAAGTCCATGATTTGAGGAGAGAAAGAGAGTATAGAGAAGAAAACAGAAATCATTAAGAACATATAAATAAAAATATTAAAAATTATTTGAAAGAAGAGTAGTCAGTAATATATTACAAAGGAAAGTCAAGCATGGTGGATTTAGAGTGATTTTTCTCAGATTTATGGATATTTATACTTCACAACATTGAAATAAAGTCTTTAAGGGTGATCTTGTGGGATTCAGTGTTTCTTTAAACTTGGTCTACTGTTTCAGGCACGGATGATGACAGGCAGATGCAAGATTGGCATTAAGAGCTGAAGCTCAGACTCACAATGTTGAGTTGGGAGAACAAGTAAATAGGAGCAGTGGTGTCTGAAATATATGAATGAATGGCAAAGTAGGGTGAACTTTCTTGAGAAGGTATATAGAGCAAAATACTTTAACCTGATAATCTAACATAATAGTAAATTTAGTTTTACAGCAAGGCTCAACACAAATATTCTATATCAAAGTACACAAGTTATAATTTGTGTATAAATGAACTTAAAACTTTATTTTAAAGATTCTAATTCAGTAGATCAGATGTAGGACTTATGATATTGCAATACCTGTAAGTTACTAGGTGATGTCAATGTTTCTGCTTCTTGAGCCACACTTTGATTAACAAGAGCCTGTATGGCTTATGAATCACAGGTGCAATTTCTGACAAATAGCAATCAGAGATATCAAACAATAATACTTTCATTAATGTTGGGAGTTTCACTGTCATTAAGGAGAAAAGTAATGTTATCATGGGAAGTCAGAGGAATTACACAGCTGGACATATCCAGCAACATATATGGAGGAGTGGGGGAGTATGGGTAGGTGGAGATAAGACAATAGGTTGTCTAGAAGACAGGGGTAGTTTGAGTGGATCCATGGATCCCACAGGACAGGTCAGTTGAGAGCTTTAAAAATCGTATCAACTCTGCTAACATTCTAGCTAAGAGGCAAATAGAAACATGGACAACACCACTAAATATTTTATTTTGTGATTGTTATTGACTAGATTTGCAACATAATTTATAAATACATTATAGATAGTTTTCTTTATTCTTTTTTTCTTCTTTAAAATTACTCTCTTTCACATCCTCAAGCCATTAATCTTGACTTGCTCTGGGATTTCAAACACGCTTATTTTACCATTCTTGGATAAAAATTTTCTTCTTGTTAAAATCTATACTTTAATTAAACCATATCTAATTTGATATCTTTCTAGAATATTTTTGTTCTTCCTTAAACTTTATATTAAATTTGGAGTCCCTTGTTTACTTTTCTTAAAATGCTTACGTTTGGTATTTAATATACTTTATATTTCTCTCAAAATAATTTGCAAATTTTTTATAGAGAGCAGGACTCCTCAACTCTGACTGAACATTAAAATTACCTGGAGAGATGTAAAAATGTATGTACTAATTAATTAAACTAAATAAAATGAATAATGACTTATGCCCTATCTTTATCCCAGATTGTGAATTTAATTAACAGACTCAGTGCTGGCAGAGGTTAAAATCCACACCGATGGCTTTAATGGGAACACAGAGATGAGAACCATGCAAATGAAATATTTTCTAAGGCTTCATTCTCTGTCTCCTCTATATATTTTATGTAACCTACAGATTCATCTCTGGACCTGAGTCAGTATCATAGCAATTTTTTCACTAAAGAAATTGCCACTGGTACCGTGGCACTCAGTTTTGGTTTTCATGAATGAGAAACAACATGCAAAAGCCACCCAGCAACATTTATAGCTTTTGGTTGTCAATAACTTTGATAAAATCTTTCTTCTAAAAAAAAGTATGTAGTAGCTAATCACTTGGTCCAAATAACTTGAATGCTAAATCACAGACAGCTGTGTCCATATCTGTCTCACTGTTTTTTTTCATGATAAATACACAGAGCAATAAACTACTATAAATAAAATTAATCTAATATGATTATATGCACAACAGGAGCCTGCTGAAAGTTGGGCCATTTTTGAATCTACAGCTCTGTTTATATGCTTTTTGTGTGTAAACATTCACAGATGGGTACACTTTCTCTATTAAGAACACCTGCAGAAGGTTGCTGGAAATATTTGAGAAAAATCTTGAATTATTTTAAAATTTATGTCATACCACCTGCTGATTGATGATTTTGTAAAGTTTTCCTTAGGTAAGTGTGCAGTACAATATTAAGATTTGTTCACTGCCAGCAGTGGAACTGGATAAGGTGAACTATAGTTTTTGTCTTTCCTTCATTCCTTTATATGTTAATTTCTTCCTGCCTTTATTTAGTCATTTATTACTGCATGGAAAGAACTCTGTAAAAAGATGAGTAAAGGCCAGGCGCAGTGGCTCACGCCTGTAATCCCAGCGCTTTGGGAGGCCAAGGAGGGCGGATCACCTGAGGTCGGGAGTTCGAGACCAGTCTGAACAACATGGAGAAACCCCGTTTCTACTAAAAGTACAAAAAATTAGCCAGGCGTGGTGGCACATGCCTATAATCCCAGCTACTAGGGAGACTGAGGCAGGAGAATCGCTTGAACCTGGGAGATAGAGGTTGCGGTGAGCTGAGATCGTGCCATTGCACTCCGGCCTGGGCAACAAGAGTGAAATTCCATCTCAAAATAAATAAATAAATAAATAAATAAAAAGATGAACAAAGTACAAATAATTCTGTTCAAAATATGTTTCATGGCTACCTTCCTGGTGAACAGAATTAGATTATGTAGAAACTTGGATGATTCCTTTTCCCTTTTCTCTTTACTTCAAATTCAATCATCCTTTTCTCTGGGCTCATATTGTTCCTATTTAAATTATGAAATATTTACATTCTGAATTAATTAAAAAAAGAAAGATAGCTGCAACACATTTATTTTCATATAATACTTTCTCACTTTACCTGTAGTTAGTTTCTCAATCTATATGCCGCTCTACACTGGCCCTATCCTCAAATTTGCTCTTGATTCAGGCAAGATTTTGAAGAAAAGTTGAATTTATCCTGTTAAAGAAAAGGAGTCCCAAGAAGTCCTGAACTTCCAAAGTTACTATGGCTATTGCCAAGAATTAGGTTGGTACAGAAGTAATTGCAGGTTTTGTCATTGCTTTTAAACGGCAAAAACTGCAATTATTTTCACCTATTACAAAGCTACAAAAGCATTAGCACATTAATGAGATAATACACCATCTCCTCAAATGTATTATTAAATAATTTTATAAGTAAAGCTATACCTGTGTTGTGCTTCAACAAAGCCATATTTGTTTAATAGATGTTTTTCATTTTTCTTCTTTCATGTTCTTTGAAATTGTTTGGCAAAACAAACAAAAAAAGAAATGTGATTCCATTGTCTATATTTTATTGAATACATTTGATGTTCTAATATCTTAATATACTCCTTGGACACATATCAATTAAAGAAAGATTATGATACACCCTTCTCTGGTGAATATATATTTTAGCAGGAAACGCCATTAATAAATATTATTGAAAGGGAAGGTGCTGAACTTTCAACTTATTTGATGAATACAAATTGTACTTTGTCCTCCAAAATATAAACAATAAATGAAAGTTTTAATTTGTTATTTGTACAGCATCGAGCTTTGGTTATCAAATGTCAATTTATTAGAAAAAGAGCTGTTGCATTTTTCGACTGCACAGTCACACACTACAACATTTGTATGTCTTAATGATAAAGGACGCCAGGAAGGTTATGTGTAAACATATTTCCTTTAAACTAGAAAAACTTCCATCCACTGTAGAAATTGACATTGTTTCACTTGAAAAGCAACTCAGGCTTGCATCTTTTGTAGGATAAAAAAATCAGCTTTCATTTTACTGCTTTTTTTCCCATTCGTTTTTGTGTAAGTAAAATACACATAACACAAAATTTACTATCTTAACTACCATTAAATAAATGCACTTCTCAGTGGTTCAGTGTCCTGTTCAGTAAATACATGCATAATGTGCAACCATCATCACTATCCATCTCCGTAAACTTTTTATCTTTTAAACTAAAATTCTATATCCATTAAACAATACTTTCCCATTACCCTCTCTACTTAGTCCCCAGCAACCACCATTTACTTCCATATTTCAGACTTTGTTATATATTCTGTATTCCACACGTATAACTGGAATCATACAGTATTTGTAATTATTTGACTAGTTTATTTCACTTAGCATAATTTCTTCAAGGTTCATCCATGTTATACCATGTGTCTGAATTTCCTTCCTTTTGAAAGGCTGAAAGTTTTATTGTATGTATATGTCATAATTTACTTGTCTATTTGTCTGTTGATAGACATTTGGGTTGATTCCACACTTTTACTATTCTGACTAATGCTGCTATGAACACGAGTATACAAATATACCTTGGAGACTCTGTTTTTAATTCTTTTAGGGATACATCCTGAAGTGCAATTGCTGGATCATATGTTATTCCTATTTTTAATTTTTTGATAAATCAGCATTCAGTTTTCCATAGCAGCTGTACTATTTTACATTCCCAACAAGGTGCACAAGGATTCAAAATTCTCCACATCTTTGGTAATGCTGTTATTTATTTTGATAGTCATATAAATGACTGTAACTAACTATTGAGTATAGTTTGGCTTGAATTTTCCTAATGATTACTGATATTGAGCATCTTTTTATGTGCTCATTGGGCATTTGTATATCTTCTTTGGAAAAATTTTTACGTACGCTGCTCATATTTTAAAGGAGGTTTTCCTTTGTTATTTTTATTGAGTTTAGGAGTTCTCTATGTATCCTGGATATTAGTCTCTTATCAGATTTATGATTGGCAAATGTTTTCTCCCATTATTTTGGTTGCAATTTTATTCTGTTGCTATTGTATTTTAATGCACTTTTTTATTAAATCAAATTTGTCTATTTTTCCTTTGGTTACCTGTGCCTCAGATTATGTCTAAGAAATAAACGCTAAATTTAATGGTGTGAAACTTTTGACCTATGTTTACTTCTAAGACCTTTATAATTTTAAGTCTCACATTTAGGTCTTTGATCCATGTTTAATTAATTTTTTACATGGTGTTAAGTAAGGGGTCTACGTCCTTTTTGCATGTGGATATCCAATTTTCCCAGCTCCATTTGTTAAAAAGACTGTCCTGTTCACATTTTGGCACCTTTGTAAAAAATAATTTAATAGTATATGTGATAGTTTATTTATGGGTTTTCTATTCTATTTCATCAGTCTGTATATAGGTCTTTATGCCAGTACCACACTGATTTGATTATTGTAATATTATACTGACTTTTGATATCAGAAAGTATAAGTCCTCCAGCTTTGCTCTTCTCTTTCAAGATTGCTTTGGCTATTTGTGGTCTACTGAGAGTGCATATTAATTTTAGAATTTTTTTCTGCAAAAAATTATTGGGAATTTGGCAAAGATCATATTTAATCTTTACTTTGTTTTGGGTAATACTGATGTCTTAGCAGTTTTAAGTATTACAATTCATAAAGGTATATTTCCACTTATTTATTTCTTTTTCTATTTCTTAGAGCAATGCTATGTAGTTTTTATTGTATAAAACTTTTACCTTCTTGGTTAATTCCTAGGTATTTTATTTGGGGGCTAATGTAAATGAGATTTTTTGTATATTTTTTTCAGATCTTTCATTGTTAGCATATTGAAAAGAAAATGTAATTGTGTGATGACTTTCCATTTGAAATTTTGCTAAAATTAATGTATGAGTTCTCATAGTTTCTTTAGGGATTTCCACATAGAAGATCATACCATCTGTGAACAGAAATGATTTGACTTCTTCCTTCGAATTTGGATGCTTTTTTTCTTCTTGCCTAGTTGTTTGCCTAGTTGTTTTTACTAATGTGTCCAGTACTGTACTGAATAAAGGTGACAAAAGTGGGTACTTTTGCCTTGTTCCTGATTTTAAAGAAAAAACTTTCAATCCTTAACAATTGGATACAATGTTTGCTGCCAGTTTTTATATATAGTTTTTATTATGTTGAGGTAGGTTCCTTCCATTCCTAGTTTGTTAAGTGTATTTATTAGGGTATTAAATTTTGTCAAAAGCTTTCTCTGCATCTATTGCAGTGATTATACACTTTGCTTTTCCCCCCATAACTTGTGAACTTCTGATAGTACACTGGTTAATTTTTGTATATTCAACTGCCTTTTTATTATAAATTCCGCTTGGTTATTGTATTAATCAGGGTTCTTCAGAGAGATAGGACCAATAGGATATATATATAACTTGTATAACATATAACACACAAACACACACATGCATATATATATGTGTGTGTATATATATGTGTGTATATATATGTGTATATATGTATATATGTGTGTGTATATATATACATACATATATATATATAAGTTTATTAGGGAGAATTGGCTCACATTATTACAAGGCAAAGTCCCACGATAGGCTTTCTGCAAGCTCAGAGGCGATAGAAGTCAGTAGCATGGCTCAATCTAGTCCCAGCGCCTCAAAAAGAGGGAAGGTGACAGTGCAGCTCTTAGTCAGAAGCTAAAGGACCAAGAGCTCCCTGGAGGATGCTGATGCAAGTTCCGGAGTTCAAATACTGAAGAACCTGGATTCCAATGCCCAAGGGCAGGAGGAGACGAAGGCAGTGTGTAGCATGGGAAGAGAGAGAGAGCCAGAAGACTCAGCAAACAAGCTTACCCCCAATTCCACCTACTGTGTTCTAGCCATATTGGCACCCGATTGGATGGTGTCCACCCAAATTGAGGGTAAGTTTTCCTCTCCCAGTGCACTGACTCAAATTTCAATCTGCTCTGGCAATGCTCTCACAAACACACTCAGAAACAATACTTTACTAGCCATCTAGGCATCCCTCAATACACCATGTTAACACCTAATATTAACCATAACGGTTATGATATATAGATATTTTAGTAGGATGCAGAGTTAGCTTTGCTAGTATTTTGTTGAAGATTTTTTTACATCAAATTCCACAGGGAATGCTGGTATGTCATTTTCTTTTTTTTGTAGTGTCTTTGACTTTGGTATCATGATAATGCTGGCCTCACATAGTAGGTAAGAAATGTTCTCTCTTCTTCAGTTTTTTTTTCTTTAATTTCTTAAAATAATTGGTGTTAGTTTATTATTATTATCATTAGTAGTACTAGTAATATTTGGTAGAATTTGAAAATGAATCCAAAGGCACGGCAGGATTTTTCTTTTCTTTGTAAGGAGATTTTTGATCACTGATGCAATCTCATTACTAGTTATAGGTCTATTTAGATTTTTTATTTCTTTGCAATGTATTCTTGGTAGGTTTTGTGTTTCTGGGAATTTGTTTACTTCATGTAGCTTATCCAACTTATTGACATATAATTTGCCATAGTACTCTCATAATATTTTTATTTCTCTTGAAACAGTAGTAACATCTTCACTATGATAATTTTAAATGATACTTTTAATAATTTGCATCCTCGCTGTATTTTTTCTTTTTCCATCTAAGTAAAGGTTTATCAATCTTTTTGATTTATTCAGAGAACCAAATTTTGATTTCAATGATATTTTTAAATTGTTTTTTCTATTCTCTATTTTTGTTATCTCTGTTCTAAATTTTTATTCTTTTTTTCTAGTTTGGTTTTGTTTATTCTTGTTGTTCTAGCTTCTTAAGTGTTTGATTTGAGATGGTTCTTGTTTTTTAATGTAAATATTTATACCTATAAATTTTCTCCTCAGGGTTGCCTATGCTGCACTGCATAAGTTTTGACTTTTAAAATTATTTTTTATTCATTTCTAAGTTTTTCTGATTTCCTTGTGATTACTCCTCTAATCCATTAATTCTTTGGTTGTTCAAGTGTATTGCTTAATTTCCACAAATTTGTGAATTTTCCAGTTTTACTTCTAATTTTATCCTATTGTGATCAGAAAAGATACTTTGTTTTATATCTATCTTGTAAAATCTACTGAGACTTAATTTATGGTATAACATATGGTGTGTTCTGAAAAATGCCCCATGTGTATTTGAGAAAAATGTGTATGCTGTTATTATTGGATGGCATGTTCTGTGTATATCTGCTATGTCAAGTTTGCTTATTGCTTTGTTTAAATCCTCTATTTTGTTACTTATGGGATTATTCTATACATTATTGTAAATGGAGTATTGAAGTATCCAACTGTTATCACAGAATTGTCCATTTCTCTCTTTAGTTCTGTCAATTTTTGTTTTATATACTTGATAGTCTGTGATTCAACGCATAAATGTTATAATTGTTATATCATCTTGCTTTATTGGATCTTTCATTATATAGTAATTATATAGTAATGAAAGATCTTTTTATATCCTGTAAATTTTTTTTTTAGTCTATTTTTTCTGATATTAGTATAGTCATTCCTACCCCTTTTGGTTACTATTTGCAAAAAAACCTTTTTCCATCCTTGCATTTTCAATCTACTTTTGTCTTTGGATGTAAAGTGAGTCTCTTGGAGACAGTGTATTTTTGGTTTATTTATTCATATTTGTTTATTTATTGTGCCAATTTCAGACTTCTTATTAGATAGTTTAATTCATTTATATTTATGTAAGCAATTATGGAAATGGAAGAACTTATCTTTGTCATTTGTTTTCTATTTTTTAATCATATAGGCTTCTTTCTTTCATTTTATGTTTGTTTTCTTTATGCTATCTTTTTCTAAATCACTGTCTTCTTTTGTGTTTAGTTGATTTTTTTCTAGTGAAATGTTTAAACTTTCTTCTCATTTACTTTTGTATATATTTTATTGTTTTTTGTGCTTAAAATGGGAGTTAAATTTAACATACCAAATTTATATACCAGCTCAACTTCAATAATAAACATAGCTTTGCTTTTTTAATAATTCTATATTCACCCCTTTGACTTACTGATTGTCCCATCTTCAAGTTTGTTGAGTTATTCTTCTGCCAGCTCAAATCTGCCTTCTGACCTTTTTGTAGATCTTTCATTGTAGTTTCCATATTTTCAGTTCCGGAATTACTTTTTGGTTTATTTTTAAATTTTCCATCTGTTTCTTGATATTTCCATTTTGTTCATACCTTGTTTTCCTGATTTTCTTCAAAACATTCTTTAGTTTTTGAGCATTTTTAAGAGTGTTGCTTTAAAGTCTTGCTAGAAGTTCTTTTTCAAAATCAGTTTTTATTGATGTATTTATTTCTTTTGGATAGACCAGCCTTTTCTATTTCTTTGTGTGTCTTATAAAGTTTTGTAAAAAACTGAGCATTTAAATCTAACAACTTGGTTATGGTAACTCTGAAAATTAGCTTGTCCATCTTTCCCAGGGATTGCTGTTTTTTGTTTGTTTGCTTTGTATTTTTCATTATTGTAGGCTGTCTTTATGCTAAAGAGTAGCCTGAGGTATAAACCTCAGGTCTTCTCTTGTCTTCCCTGAGTCTGCACTAGTCCTTGGGCATATGAGGTCTTATTTTCTTCACATATGTAGTTAATTTTGAATGTTCTCATATTTACTGTCTGGCTCCCAAAAGGGACAGAGGTAAACATTAATGGAGAATAGGGAGAAACACTAGCTCTTTAAATCCTCTGGAAGTTATTTCAGGGAGAGATGCAGAGGCTTGCAACAAAGGGGTAGAGTGCAACAAAAATGGCCATCAGACTTTTTGTCTACACTTCTGAGATTGGAAAGAGCAATATGGAATCTGCACACCTGTCTCTAATATTTTGAGAACAGCATGCTTTTAGTATATCCTGGCTTATGTAAGCTACATATGAGATTCTCATGGAACACAGTTATGGCTGCTTGTCATGGTGCTAAAGATGTGGGATGGTTAGCTGCTCTTGTACTAAAACCTAAACTTGAGCAAAATTAGTTGTAATTTACCATCCAAGACTATTCCCAGAAGTTTCAAACCTGTACAAAACTCAGATAGATTGGGCCACTGCAGTCGTCTAGGTGGGGAGACAGATTCCTGTGCTTCCAACTCTGTTATCTTGCTTGAATCCTTCAATTCTACTCTTGAGCTAAAATTTAAACTAAATAATAAACATTTTTATATAAAATAACACTATTCATTGGTTTGATGATGTCCCATTATCTTTTTTAAATTAAATGCTTAGATTTTTAACTTTTTGTTATATCATCAATCATCATTTTTGAAAAAACATTAAGTAGCACATACCATATGAGAACAGCTGTGAGGCCAAGAATAATTTTGATCGAAGTTGTACTATAATTGAATTTCACTTATTCCACCAAGTTGGAAAGGCCATGTAAATCGTTATTTAATTTCAAGGTAGAAAAAATAATTTATTCACAAATTATTTTTTGGTTTCATTAATTATACTCAGTTTCAGTATACTGAGGTAGTTTCCTCCTACTCTTGAATTTACCTTTTGACCCGTAAATCTAATGCCATACAAAAACATTTTGAATCACATTAATGTTTATATAATCATAGAGCTAGTCTCGAACTTATATGGATAAACTCAAAATAATCACTGAAAAGTTTTTAATCAATTATCATTAACTTAGAACTTATTAAAATCAGCTTTTTCACTATCAAGTGGAAATGTTACCGTTCTTCATTATGTTTCTCTACACTCAATCCATTAATGTCATCTTGTTGGATTGTAAAACAAAGGTGAAAATATTATCTCAAAATTACCATTGCTAAATATCCATAAAAAAATAGAAAAGAAAGATATGGATGTTCTTAACTCATCATACATTTGAATTAGCTTCTCTAATTTAAGAATTTGAGAAATTATCTAAGAAAATTTTATTAAGAAAATGAAAATTATAGACCAAAATAATGTTTCTATGACATGATAGTAAAAAAAGAAATGGATTCTACATAAATAGTATAACAGGATCATATTGGAGGTTATGGAGTGTATATGGAGACTGAAGGGGGATATGAAAGGTGAGTTTTTGCTTGAATCAATCTATAAAATAAGAGTTTTCAAAAAAATCCATTTGGTTGTAAAATATTCTGAAAAAATTAAGGAAAGTTTTAGATTAATATTTATCATTAGATGTCAGACTTGGTATAAAAGCTTGAAGCCATCTTTATTGTATTTTTATTTGCTAAAAAACTCAAGTCATAATGCTTTGCAAATAAAATTCTAAAAAATTTAAGGCCAAGAGCATTATCACAAGCACAGTTTTCATATTATAATATAGTACAAAGTACCTGAATTTGGGGGTTAAAAATAACTTGGTAGTTATAAGTATAAAATTAAAATACATGGATTTTATTTCTAAGTTGTTCATCTTCTAGAACTAAAAATATGTATCCTAAGGCATTACATATAATAAGTAAAATATCAAAATTAACATTTTCATGGTGACATTTAAAATAAATACTAAAATATATGATTGCAAAATTGGCTAAATTATTTCAAATATCAAAGGAAATGTTAACACTATTTTTATGGAAAAATGTGTTTATATTTAAACTTTTCAAAATTTCCTGCTGCACATATATAAACTATTTTGAAAAAAATAAGCAAATCAATTAAAAATTTCTTACATTTTTAAGATTTATTTTTTTCAGGAATACAACATACATAAGAGGCAATACAGCAGAAGGAAAAGAAAAATTGAAAATTTACAACTAATAATTTGCTTGGTGATAACTGAAATTTCACCAATTTTCTAATCCTTTTTTCACTTTTTTTAAATACTTTAAAAATAAACTTTACCTTATTTTAAAAGCCTAATGTTTTAATTTTGATGGAATTTTTGTAAAACTATTATGTGTTGAGCAGTTCAGCTATATATATTTACAATACTTGATATGTTTTAAAATATACATTGTTTTCGTTGTCTTTCCATTACTTGGTTACTGTCAGTAAGAATGTGTGTGTGCATGTGTGTGTATGTGTGTGGACCTTGAGTAATTAAAAACACATTTTCCGGCCGGGCGCGGTGGCTCAAGACTGTAATCCCAGCACTTTGGGAGGCCGAGACAGGCGGATCACGAGGTCAGGAGATCGAGACCATCCTGGCTGACACGGTGAAACCCCGTCTCTACTAAAAAATACAAAAACTTAGCCGGGCGAGGTGGCGGGCGCCTGTAGTCCCAGCTACTCGGGAGGCTGAGGCAGGAGAATGGCGTAAACCCAGGAGGTGGAGCTTGCAGTGAGCTGAGATCCGGCCACTGCACTCCAGCCTGGGCGACAGAGCGAGACTCCGTCTCAAAAAAAAAAAAAAAAAAAACACATTTTCCTAACACCAGAATATTTCATTCCATAAACATTTTATTTTTGTTTCATTATTTTTTTCAAGAAAAGTATTTCATCAGCAATAAAGATAGTATTTATTTTATTAAGACTGTTTATAAAAAGGCTTACTATATGGACAGTTTCTAATTCACTGAGTTTGCAAAAGCCTGTTTATATTAATTTCAGTGCCAGATTGATAATTCATGCTACGTGTGTACAGGAATTAGATTTGACAATCTTTTTTTTAAAAAAATAGCACCTGGTACCAAGGTTGTGGTAGAACTCTAGTTAGGATATAACTTTCTGATCAGAGGCTACAGATATTAACCAAAGAGAACTTTTGACCTTTTCAGTTCAAAATATGGTCTCGTTTATTTTTTAAAAAGTACTAAACATTTTTATAAGGTTATTACCAGTTACTTGTTAAGTGTATGTATGAATAGGATTCTATAAGAGCAGGTTTCTTTTTTTTTTCTATAATATCTTATGGTTTTTCTTCTTTGAATAATTTTTTGGTTGATGAGAAAACATGAGCTCACGTCTCAGTTTAAGATCTTGAAAATCTGGCCCTTGATAGAGGAGTAACTTTCATTCTGCTGGTCTTGAACTTTCTTCATTGAGAATCACTTTGCCTTTTTCTGTTCTGTACTGTTAGCAACCTCTATCATGTTAAAGGAATTTCACAATTGCTCCAATCTGGTTTATTAAGGTTCCTCTTTGTGTTTGGTACCAAAGTTTGTCTATCAAAGAAGTTTGTGTGTGTGTGTGTGTGTGTTTTAATTTTTTTTATTTCCATGGGTTATTGGGGAACAGATGGAGCTTGGTTACCTGAGTAAGTTCTTTAGTGGTGATTTGTGAGATTTTGGTGCACCCATCACCCAAGCAGTATACATATCAAACAATTTGTAGTCTTTTGTCCCTCAATCCCTTCCCACCTTTTCTCACTGAGTCCCCAAAATCCATTGTGTTATTCTTATGCATTTGCATCCTCACAGCTCAGCTCCCACTTATGAGTGAGAATGTACAATGTTTGGTTTTCCATTCCTGAATTACTTCTCTTCACTGCAAATGTCATTAATGGATTCCTTTTTATGGCTGAGTAGTATTCCATCATATACGTGTGTATATATATCACAGTTTCTTTGTCAACTCATTGACTGATGGGCATTTGGCTTGGTTTGACATTTTTGCAATTGTGAATTGTGCTGCTATAAACATGCAAGTGCAAGTATCTTTTTCGTATAATGAGTTATTTTCCTCTAGGTAGATACCAAGTAGTTGGGTTGCTGCATCAAATGTTAGTTTTACTTTTAGTTCTCTAAGGAATCTCCACACTGTTTTCCACAGTGGTTGTACTAGTTTACATTCCCATCAGCAGTGTAAAAATGTTCACCGCATCAGTGTCAACATCTATTATTTTTTGATTTTTTGATTATGGCCATTTTTGCAGGAGTAAGGTGGTATCTCATTGTGGTTTTGATTTGCATTTCCCTGATCATGAGTGATGCTGACAATTTACATAGTTTGTCCTGCATTCCCAGGTTTTGAAAACGATCCTGTCTGCTTATCAAACACTGTCTTAATAATACCTCCCTCTCAAAAAAGTAATTTCGAGAGTAGAAAAAAGTAAAAAGGGGAAATTTTAAAAGTAACCTTGCAAAGGAAACATCAGATTGGACAATTAAAATCCAATATTCCAATCAGCAACATCAAAGAACGTGAAATAAATATTTAATAATTTTATCAATTATTCAAAATTAAATATTAAAATTCCAAAAAGCAAACTTTCTTAACATAAAGGAATGCATATTGATCAAGGCCTATTTATTACCACATTTATATCAAAGTATCTTTCAGTTGAATTTTTGATCAGTTTTTATTATTTTTTTTATTATTTTGGTCAGTTTTTATTTATTTTTATTATTTTGATCACTTTTCGTTTATTAAAAAGGGATGACAAAACATCTCTTTTTCAGTTGACACACACACAGAGTTACATAAAAATGTATCAGTAGGTAAACCATAAGCATAATTGATATCTTTTTGATAGTTGGCAAATAGAAAATTTACTCATCAGTCTAATCTATATTTTTCATCTTTTTCTGCAGTATAAATAAAGTTTAAATGTAATTCTATATGTCAGGGTAAATAGTCTACATTGTCCAGTTTGGGTCCAGTTACATTCGTTAATTACACTGTAATGGAATTTTAGTTTAGGTATTCTACCTTCTTCCAAGAATTCCACATACTTTTTAGTAAATTGTCTATATTATTCTTTGGAATTCCCTGAGTAATCTATTTTTGTTTGAAAAAATAATCTGATTAGTGCCTCTCTTAAAAGAAAAACTTCAGACAAGTTAGGTTTAGCAGAGTTTATTTGAGCAAGGAAAAATTCACGAATCAGGCAGCACTCTGAACAGGATAAGATCATAGATTTCCACCCAGCAATGTGGGCAGGAAGTATTTATAAACAGAAAAGAGAAAAGTGACTTACAGAATTATCTTGATTGGTTACAGCTTAACATTTGCCTTATTTCAGTATGATCTGATCAGTTGGCAGCCTGTGGTTGTCTGAAGCTTAGCTGCTGTGATTGGTTAAAGCAACTACTTGTTAAAATAATAAACTCTTAAGTTACAGTTTCTTGATATACTAACTTAAGTTGCGATTTGTTACATACGGACTCAAGATATAGAAGAAGCTTTAGGCCAGATCCAATTTAACACCTCTCATCCTGTATCCAAAGTGATTGGTTAAAGGGTGGTGTTAAGTTTATTTTGTTGAAGGAGACATCAGGAGAAACTGACTGTGACTCCCAGGAAAGAATCTTGATTAATATTCTAAGGCACATGTCAAGATATGAAGATGAATGAATGCCACCACAATAGACTGTTGGCAGTCATTCTCCACCATAAAGAAAGCCAGCCTTAAGATGAACATATTCTACAAGACAAGTAGGCTAATTTTAAAAGTGTGTCTTTTTCTGGCATTGTTCAATATGGATCAGTGTTGTCATAAAGATGACCCAGGATATAGACTTTTCAGTTAGTTAGCCAATATACGACTATTTTTATAGCCTATACAAATTGAATTATCCTTTACTTACATCTAAATAATTCCCATTTGCATCTAAAAGCCAACTTTTTTTCTATTTTTTTTTTTTTACATAATGACACACATTTAAAGTAATGATATCTGTATGATAAACTTTATAATTAAGTAGGCTGCTCATAGGTAGAGATAAATATATTACAATTTTCTATTCGTTTCTATAGAGGCTAAGTTTATGCATGAAAAATCATCATAATTTTGTTTGACTTCTCCTGCTTAGTCCACTAATTTCTTGGATATGCTAGTAATAACATATTTCAAACAAAGGAAATAAAAAACAGACTCTCCTTGATTTAAGATGAGATTACATCCTAATAAACTCATTATAAGATGAAACTAATGTAAGTTGAAATCGCATTTGATGCACCTAAGCTACCAAATATCATATATTAGCCTAGTCTAACTTAAATGTGCTCAGAACACTTATATTAGCTAGTCTATAATTGGACAAAATCAAATAACATAAAGCCCATTTATAATAAAGTACTGAATATCTCATGGAATTTATTGAACACTGTACTGAAAGTTAAAAAACAATGGTTGCATGAGTACTAAAAGTAGAGTTTCTACTGAAGGCGTATCACTTTTACACCATCATAAATTGAAAAACCATAATGTAAGTCAAACCATAATGTAAGTGACTGTACTATATTTCATATTCTAGATTCTATTAAAAATTATTTAATAGAAGCTTTAAAGAGGTTAAAATTAATTGAGGATAGCATTTAGTTACAACTGACTTATTCAGCATTATGAGAAAAAATTAAGTCTCAACTTTCTTCACTGAGGAAGAAATTTTTTGTATCACATTAGTCCATAAGCAGTTTTGCATCATCATATTATATTAACATGTTGTCTTCTAAAGCCAATACTTGCAGTCTTGAATTTTGTATGCCTTTGAGATTGTTAGCACAATTATAATACATATTTAAAAGTATTGTATTCATGTACATTGCTTTTTACATTTTGTTATATTTATATAATTCCCCCACCTCCATAGTTTACTGCATATCCTTGCACGTTTCTGGTGATTATTTGGAAGCATGAGCATGTCACATCCATCTGGCCTATACTTCAAAAACTCATAATCAAAGAAATATTGGGCCAAAATAATTTATGTTCTCTAACTGGCAGTTGTAAAACTTCCAATGATGTTTCTTTAACAGGTATCTTGATTGTAGATATATTAAAACATCTGAGTGTAACAGAGAAAATGGGGATGTAATATTTTAGCATCGGAATGTAGTACTCTAATTATTTAGACAATTTAGTAGTTACAGAAGCAAGCATTGCCCTTTCAGCATGATGCTGTACCTTCCCAATTTAGAAATCAGATAATTCAAATATTATTTTTTATATCAATAACATAAAATCCACTAAAGAAAGGCTAGAAGGATTATGGATCTACAAACAAAGCTACTCTTACAAATACATTTATTTTCATGTAAATTAGCACTTATACCTATAAATGGTATCCTCATATTCTTTTAGCTTAAATACTATACTTCATCTTATTAAAATTGTGAAGACACAAAATATTTTTATCTTCTGTTCATTAAAAGAACTAACTGCCTAGAAAATATCTTGTTTCATTTCCAGGTATTTCACCCATAAACTCTGAAATGTCTAAACTATATACAAATACTAATATAAACAACACTTTTAAATAAACTACTGTGAGGAGTATGTAATATGATTGACAAATAATATAGGTAAATAATATGCCTCACTCTAAATAAATATAGCAAAAGTGCTCTTAAAATTATTTATGTAATGCTAGTTGAGCAGTTTTGAATACACATGCTTTCTTCTTAAGGATTTTATGCAACATAAAATTCGGATATAAATTGTATATTAAAATGTCATATTTAAAATTCATTCAAAAATCGGTTGGCAGTGTCTTTTTATTTTTTTTTTTCAGTTGAAAAACCCATTGATTTTAGAATCTAACCACCTGCTACAGCGGATGAGTGCCTCTTCCTCTTTAAAAGGAGAATGCCTCAATCTGTGCTTTGGATCTCTTTGAACTATTTTCTATCCCACTGCTTATTATCCATTCTTTCTCTTCAATATGCAATCAGGTTCTCTCAATTTGATTCTTCTCATTTTTAAGAGCATTTCTCAGTTCTCTTTATTTCAAAAATCAATAACAGTAGCAGCAGCAACAAAACTTCTGAATCCTACTTCTTCCTGTTGTCAACCTGTACTAAGCTTTCCTTCATGACTAACACTCTCAAAACATGTGCCTATTCTTACTGTTTTTATTTTGTTACCAACATGTCTGGTAATTGATTGCAACTGGCTTCTGTCTCAATTAATAACTTAAGCAGCTCCCACTACTAAATAAAGCCATAGCCTCTGTGTTAGTAAGTCCAAATCTCATTCTACACAGAGTGTTAATACCCCCTCCCCCCGTGATTCATTTATTTCTATTTACTTTTTTTTTTTTTACAATATTCTCATCACTTTTTTCTACGTCACTGTCCACCCATTCAGTCTCCTGTGCAAATCCAGTTTCAATAATAAAACCACAGTAAATTGAGTTCCTCCAGACCTAGAAAACCTTCTCTTTCCAATTTATACTCTCTTCCAGGATCATCTTATCCAAATCTTAGCTTTTGAAATTTACTTTATTGAAATAAAACTTACGAATCTATATTACCATTTTAGTTATCACCTCAGAGCTCATGATGGAATATGCTGTTTGGCATCTCTGTTTGTCTTAAAAACACTTCACAAACAACATTCTAAAGGATAAAAAAGACTTACACTCAAAAGACATGAGTAACTATTCTGTTATACAGGACAGAAATTTATTTTTGTCCTTCTCCACCCCATCAAACTTCAGCTCAACATTGAACTCTATCAAACTGAACTGTATTAGGTCTATTAAATATTCATATTTATCTTCCCAATGCAAACACATTCTCTCCTGTCTCCCTCTTATATAGATACACACACACACACAAACTAGTCCAAGATATTTTCATATGTCTTCTAGAATATTATTCTTCTGAACCTCCTTTTTCTGCTTCCAGTCAATTCTCCATTTCTGCATTCAGAATTCTGAAGTGCAAATGTTACCTGAAAAATAAGCCCTTCATTAAAACATTTAAATGTCTCTTCAATGCCCTCAGACATTAAAAAAAAAAAAAAGTCTTTAATATTTGTCCCACGAAGTGCTGTGTGATATACTCTCTAGTTGTCTTCCTAGCAACTTCTCACAATGTGATACTGTGAGCAGCACTATGTTCAATAAACTCACTTACTAAAGGCTAATAGTATATTCAGAAACATGAGCAGGTCATAAATACACACCTAGATAAATGTTCATGAGGTAATCACATGTAAACAACCAGAATATTCTTGAGAAATAGACCTTAAGTGCAACCCAGAAACCCTCTCATACTTTCTCCTAGTCATCTCACTCTCTTCTGAGAAGTAACTATACTTGTATATGCATGATAGATTAATTTTCTTTATGTTTGAAATATATGTAAATGGAACCATATATTATGTCTTATTTTATTTCTGGCAAATTTTATTCAAGATGAGATTTATGTCTTCTGTATAAAATAAGTTTATTTTCTCAGTAGATAGTTAATGAGCATTTGGGTTACTTTTGTATTTTTAATTAGTACAGTTAATATTATAGCTAGCCTTCTTGCACATGTCTTTTGATACATGCATCCATGGGTTTGTGTTATCTATGAAAGCGGGTATAAAACTCTGGGGACATAGTGTATTTACACACTCACTTTCATAGAGGCTGAAAAGCTGTTTACTAAAGTGGTTGTACTAATTGAGAAGTAGATAAAAGCTTCTGTTATTTCACAACTTCTCCAGCTTTTAGTACTTTTAGTCTTTTTAATTTTAGCCTAATAAGTTATAGAAATACGTTAGAAATAGTTCTAGTTTGCATTCTCCTTATTACCATTGATGTGTTACAGATATTCATATGTTTATTGATGCTTTGCATATTTTATTATGTAAATGTATTGAGGTTAAGGAAGTTTCTTTTTGTCTCTGGTTTTCTAAGAGTTTTAGTCGTGATGGATATGAAATTTGGTCATCATATGTTGTTTGTTCTTTCTTATTTTGTTAATGTGTGAATTATATTTATTGACTTTGAAAACAGAAATCCTAGGTTCCCCCTTCCCCTTCTTCTTCCTCTTCTTCCTCTTCTTTCTCCTCTTCTTCTTCTTCTTCTCCTCCTCCTCCTTCTTCCTCTTCTTCTTCTTCTTCCTCTTCTTCTTCTTCTCCTCCTCCTCCTCCTGCTCCTCCTCCTCCTACTCCTTGTTGTCCTCCTTCTTCTCCTCCTTCTTCTTCTTCTTCTGTTTTGGTAGTAGTTAGCACTGTACCCCCTATTTCTGGTCCCCGTTTTGGAAGCCAGTAATTTGGTGAAACCAAAATGGTGAAAGTCTCCATTCTCCATTTTGTCATCTATTTCCTGAAAAAATTAATCATATTATTTTAAAACTCATGCATGCTAACTCCATTATCTTATCTCCACATCCTCTTCGTCCTCCTCCTCCTCCTCTCCTCCTCTTTTTTTTTTTTTTTTTTTTTTTTTTTTTTGTCATTTGAAGTTGTCCACTAACATGATTGGTATTTTTTAATTAAAACTGAATATTTTGTATGAAAAATGGAGAGATAATTTGAAACCTGTCCAATGTTATCTTCTTCCAAAGGTTTAATTGTGTTTTCTAGCATGCCATTACAGAAAGCACAGATCAACAATTTGAAGCTGTATTTCAGCCTTTGTGAAGATTGGTTTATTGCCTTAAGATAAGGTTTTATTAAGGGTGTATCCTTAATAAAACCTTCAATGGAAGTTCAGGATATGATGTTTGCCAATATCTCTACTATTTGGTGAACCTTGAATTCCAGTTTTTGAATTATCTTAGCTACGACTTTCTGGTAAGTTTTTGGTCCTTTTGTTCATTCTTAAAAATTTAGTGGAAAAAAGTGAAGTAAAATGTAAGGCTTACCTCAGTGTTCTTCACTTATTGCCAAAAATGCTACTTCTCAAATCCTAGCTGCTTTAACTCTAAACTCCTATTTTGTAGCCATAGTCATGTTATGTAAAACTCTGAAACATGTCTTTCATTATCGCAATCCTTTAAGATTTTGATTCTGCTTCTTATTCTTTTGGCCCCACACTGGAAAAGAATTAACAAATATCTTAAGGGACGGTATTTCCAAACAAGTAATGTTTACCTTGATGCCTCTCTACTCCCCAGGATTCCGGAATCTCATGTCCTCATTGCCTTGGTGGTTCTCCAACACTTTCACATAGTGTGTGTGTGTGTGTGTGTGAGTATGTGTGTGCGTGTGCACTCAGTAGAGGTGATTAAGGGGGCAGTTGGGGAGATGTATGTGTATTGTCATCCAACTTTTCTACCTGTTCCCCATAGAAGTTTTTCTGAATTGAAATGAACTGTCATTTATGAAAAATTATTCTCTTTATTGCTCATAAAAGGTGACAACTCTTCTACCATATGACCGTGGCATAAATTATTTTCTTTGAAATGTTCTCTTCCCATTTTATTGCTTCCCACTACCTCACTTTAGTGAACTACCACTTGTCTTTTAATATTGATCTCATTCAATATGTTCCCTGTTTTATGCCCATTATTTTAATAGTATATAATTTAAAATAATATTTTACCAGTTGTAATTTTATTAATATTTATATACTTAACTAAATAATACAAAGTCTGTAGAATATTTTAAACCTGATCACCTACCCTTCAAAATTAGAGCTGTTCAATAAGTAAATATGGTACTATTTTTAAATAAAAAAATTAGATATAATAATTATTATTGCTTTGCTTAATGTTTGTTTGCATTTACCTTTTTGTTTATCAGTTTGCTTGTTCGGTTTCCTAAGACATCACTTGTGGAATATTTTCCTTTTTATGCAATGAAAGTAGATTAGTAGTAAATGTTCTCATGTTTCTGTTAAATAAAAAAATTATTAATTATGTACTTGCTTCTAAAAACCTAGTTTTCTTCGTCTAAACTTGTATATTTACAGAATTTCATCTCAAAAAAGTCTGTGCACATGTGTGTGTATGTGTGTGTTTTCTTATTCCTATGGGTGTTATTGAGAAAGAACTGTTCCTTTTAATAATTTTTTGAAAATTTGATTAGGTAATCATTTTTCTCTAGTTGTATTTTTATTCTCTATCTATATTGGTGTTTTCCTCTTTTTCTTTGAGCCTAAAATTGAAATTAGTATCTTATATTGCACATCTCTTGGCAATTGTGGAAAAGTTTAAAATCTTTTGCAAAACCATCCCTTTCCATTCTGTCTATTATATTCTATTGACATAAAATTATTGTGTAGATGAGCCTTGTCACATTGTCTTCTAGGTAGCTTACCAATTCCTTCATCTTTTTTTAAGGTACTCATTAATGTATTTACATCTTTTTTTTTCAAGTTCACAATTTCTCTTTTAAAATTTATCTAGTGTGCCTTTTAAAGAGTCTCTGCTGCTTTAATGGTTTGTATTATATTGTACATTTCAAGAAGTATTCATTTTTTTAAATCTTGGAGCTTTTTTTTTTTTTTTTAATGCTTTCCTTTTGTTCATCTTTAAGCTTAGAATTTTGATTTGAGTATAAATTAACCTCTATTGTATTCTCCGTAAAACTTCCCAAAAGGAAGAATAAGTCTTTCCCTGTTTTCTGTTCATTCATTTTTTTCTGTTGCTGCTCACTTATGATTCTATTTGGATTGTATAATATGTGTTTTCGTTGAATCCAAGTGCTTGGAGGGTTAATCTATTATGATCCTTCTAGGTCTGATTTGAAGATGTACTTTTCCAGAGAAAATCTGCAAATCATTTGTCAATGTGGCTAAGTTTACCAGCAACTTATTTAAATAAAACTGTTTTCATAAATTTTATTTGTAAGTAGTTCACAAAAGCCATTGGAGTTTAGTTCATGATATTTTACGTGTTTTCTCCACAAATTACCTTAAAATATTTTTCCCCTTCTAATTGATGCAAGAGTCAGGCAGGCTTATTCCTTTAAGACACATTTTTCACAGGAGTTAATATTTTTCTTCAATTTTATAATAAAATCGTTTCTCTTTGGGGTTCCATTTTTATAAGGTGGTCCCCTATCAGGTACCTTAACATGAAAAAGCATTACCTTCTGAATTATTTTCCAGTGCAAACTTCAAAAGAGAAGCTCAAAACTTCAAGCATTTAGTTAAGAGAGGAAGCTATGTAGGATACAGATAGATAATACTGCACCAACTATTTTTGTACTCCTTATAGAACATAAAATTGTTACTGTGGTGTGATTGATCAACCAGGGACCACATTACATTTGCCCATGTATATTTATTTAGGTGTGATTATGTGACTAAGTTCTCAACAATGGAACATGTGCAGAAGTGACATATAAAAGTTTGAGGCCCTGACATTAAAAATCTGTCAAATGATTAATAATTCTCTTTCTTCTGTCTCGTAGATCAGTGTCTATGTTTAGACAGTGACAGAGCCACAAGATGCTAAGGGTGTGTCTCTGTATAATAACCTTAAATCAGAGATCTCACACCACTGATTTAGGTTTTAATGGCAAGAACAACTTTTTTTTTTTTTTGCAAAGTCACTGATGTTTTAGATTTAACATTAACAGTGCTATCCTTACTTTATTTAATTCATAAATTGGTCACTTGATGTGTTATAATGATAAATGAGTTATTTCTTTAGTATCCGGTGAAAAATAGTAGGCATCATACATAGGCCAATACTTCAAAAAGACTATGTCACAAAATTAGGACAAATAGAGACCTATTGTAGTAGTCATTATTGTTGTTCTCCAATATCTCTGGCTCAACCCTTTACTACCTACATACAACCTTTTGTTAATCTTTTTGGTCTCTTTATGGTTTGATGAGGACATGGAATTAATCCTGTCTAATGAGCTATAAGTGAAAATGTTATATTCTCCAGAACCATAACATTTATTTGCTGGTGCTAGACTCTCCAAAGCTCGGTTTCTTTCTACCACAATGGCTGTAAGTCTTCCTAGTAGTAGCTGTGTTATTAACTTTGATCCCAGAGCAAAAATGTTGCAAAGTCAAACTCAAAGCCACATTGCCATTAGCACATAATACGAGTTAAATATAAATGTTATTGATCTTATTCCATTGTGGTATAAGATTGCTTGGTTCTACAACATAACCTATAGTATAGACATGCTAAAAAAAATGTCAAAACACTTGGAAAAAAACTTGCCTGTGATAATTAGAAGTTGGAAGGTAGATCAAGTGTCTGCTGACCTAAGACTCTAGAGGTTAAAAATAGTGTGTGAGATATGTATTGATTCAAACCAATGCATTTAGCAATGTATTAGATGTTTTAAAATTTTTGAGCTCTGAGGATTTGGTAATTTTACAAGTTCAATGGAATGGAGTTCAAAAATTTTGTGTCAGCAGAGTTGCAAAGGGTCACTATTAAGAAATACCAAATGTAGTTCTAAGACTGAAGAAGGTTTGGAGTAACACAATCCACACAAGAGTCAACCCTGGATCAAAAATCAAATGATGATACACCCTTTCTTCCCATTCCTGATGCCGTCTGTCACTAGTTAGAGAGAGAGAAGAATGAGGATAAGCGAGTAAAGCAACTCACAATTAATTGAAAAATCAATCTAGGAAATAACTTTGCTTGTGGTTACAAATGCATGGATCTGTAACAAACATACGAAACAGAAATGAAAAGCTCATAACATTTTTGACGAAATTGCATTGCCAAAGAAATCATGACTTGAGTGTCCAGACCTTAGTACTTAGACCAAACACGTACAAACAGAAACCTAGTTTTAACCAAAAAATATTTACAATTTTTTTCACAACACAGAGTTGCTGGTTGGAAGCTAGCTTTTCTAAGCTTCATTTTATCTCTGAGTGATAAACTCTTGCAATTGGGATATGGTGGAAAGTGATGCAACACAGTCCTGGACCTTAAAACCTCAGAAATCTCCCAGGTGAGCTACCAAACTAGATATAGCGACTCCTGCAGTGGACTCAAAGTCCCCCATGAATATCTACACAACACGGAAGGAGTCAGGCTTTTAGAATTACCACATGGATTCCACCACCAAACAATTACATTGAGCTGTCTTGCTGGGGATGGTTGCAGGGGAATAAAAAACCTTTTAATGCCTTCGGTGTGAGATTTTGGGTTTGTTAAAGTAAGTAGCTCATTATAGTAACTCAACCCCTTTATTCCTGTCTTGAATTTATAGCTTCTGACTATTCCTTTTCTTGCTAAAGATCAACAGGCTTTCAATATACCTTCATATTTATATTGTCACAAGTTTTTTTTTTTTTTTTAATTAACTGGAAGAATTTTACAAGGTATGTAAGTCACTATGCTAATGGAAACATAATTCTATTTCTCCAGATCTTAGTAAATGATACCTCATTTAGGAATACCTTCTCAAGTTTCACTGTCTTATGTTCTGTTCCAATGGAACAATTATACTAATTTAAATATATTATTTACATTTAGTATTATTTACATTTATTTAGATTTACCATTTATGGAAGAATGGCACATTTTTCAATATCAATCTACCTCACTTTAAGATCATGAAAGCACAGGGTTATTGTTTTAAATTACCTCTGGATCTGCTGAATCTAGTAGAAAATGGAAAGAAAATAAATATTTGTGAATAATTATTCCTAAATTATATGTTATTATTTTTAAAATCTATCTTTTTTCATATTATTGAACTCATTTATATATCTGTTTTAAGAATAGGAATAAGGATAAGGAATAAGCATATTTTTGATATGCATATTCAGAATTTATAGCTATAAAAGTACTGTCAAAACATTTTAATATTTTGAATGATGTCAAATATGCCGATTATGAACCAAAATCAACATAGCTCAGTAAACATGTATTTGCTAAATTTACAAAATGTCCAAGGCGCTATGTAGACATTTAAAAACTGAAAACATATAAGTTGGGAAATCTTATCCTCATACTTCAATTGAATTAGAGAAACAAAAATGAATACACAACTCTCACCCAAAGAAGGTATAGAGGGTAGCTCTGGAGTGACACAAAATAGGAGGCTGTGTGATTAATCATTTTACTTGGCTACTTCTGTGAGTTAAAAAGGATGCTACGGACAACTGCTGATAGATACAACAGGAATAACCCGGGACTGACCCAAGCAAACTGGCAACTCTGTACTGATGAATGATATCAGTGTTGAGTAAGTAAAGATTCCTTTTCCCTGGGAGCACAAAAAAGAGTAGTTCCTTTGGTTTTTGATGGAATTTGACCTAAACCTTGAAAAATGAGTAGAAGTACTACAGGTAAAAGAAGTACTGCAGGTAAAACTAGTTCAAGAAACAAGATATTATGCTGAGAAACAGTGCAAGATGGTAGAATGGAAGGCTCTACTGACAGTCCCCTCTTCAAGGACACCAATGTAATAACCATCCACACAGAAAAGACACTTCAGAATAACCAAAAGTCAGGTGAGCCCTTATACTACTTGGTTTTATCTTTGTATCACTGAAAAGATGGAAAAAACAGTCTTAAAATGTGAATCCCACCCTTCTTACAGCCCCTGGCAAGGCTGCAAGCTGAGGAGAGTGTCTCTGGGCATTAGAGGAGGGAGATTACAGCAATTTTCAGGGGTTGAACTGAGTGCTGTCCTGGTAAAACAGAACAGAAAAGCAGATCAAACTCAGCTGATGCCCGCCCAGGGAGACAGTGTTTAAGCCACCCCTAGCCAGAGGGTCCCAACAGTCTGAATTGAGTTCCCACAAACCTCGTCACTGTGGGCTACAGTGCTCTGTGTCTCTAATGAACTTAGAGGACAATCTAGGCCATATAGGCTGCAATATTGTTGAAACGTCCACACTACCCAAGGCCATCTACAGATTCCATGCAATCTCCATCAAATTACTAATGACATTCTTCACAGAAATAGAAAAAAATCCCATATTTTATATGGAACCACAAAAGACCCAGAATATCACAAACTTACCTAACTAAAAAGAACAAAAGTGGAGGAATTACATTAACTGACTTCAAATTATACTACAGAGTAACAGTAACCAAAACAGCATGGTATTGGCATAAAATCAGACACATAGACTAAAGGAACAGAAGAGATAACCCAGAAACAAATCCACATGCCTAGAGTGAACTTACTTAGGACAAAGATGCAAAGAACATATACTGGGGAAAGGACAGTCTCTTCAATAAATGGTGCTGGGAAAACTAGATATCCATATGTAGAAGAATAAAACTAGACTCCTATCTCTCACCATATACAAAAGTAAAATCAAAATGGATTAAAGACTTAAATCTAAGACATCAAACTATACAACTACCAGAAGAAAACATGGGGAACATCTCCAGGACATTGGCTTGGGCAAAAATTTTTGAGCAATACCTCACAAGCATAGGCAACAAAAGTAAAAATGAGTAAAAAGCATCTCATTGAGGTAAAAAAAGTTTCTGCACATCAAAGGAAATAATCAACAAACTGAAGAGACAACCCACAGAATGGGAGAAAACATTTGCAAACTACCCATCTGAAAAGGGATTAAATACCAGACTATATAAGGAGCTCAAACAACTCTGTAGAAAAAATACATAATAATCCAATCGCTAACTGGGGAGAACATTTGAATAAACATTTCTCAAAGAAGATATACAGATAACAAACAGGCATATGAAAAGATACTCAACATCATTCATTATCAGAGTAATGCAAATCAAAACTAAAATGAGATATCGTCTTACCCCAGTTAAAATGGCTTATATGCAAAAGACAGGCAATAACTAATGCTGACAAGGATGTGGAGAAAAGGGAATCTTTGTATACTGTTGGTGGGAATGTAAATTTTTACAACCAATATAAAGAACAGTGTGGAGTTTCCTCAAAAAACTAAATATTGAGTCACCAAATGATCCAGTAATCCCACTGATGGATATATACTCCAAAGAAAGGAAATTCGTATATTGAAGTGATATCTGCACTCCTATGTTTGTTGCAGCACTGTTTACAATAGCTAGGATTAGGAAGTAACCTAAGTGTCTATCGACAGAAGAATGGATTAAAAAAATATGGTACATATACACAATGCAGTACTATTCAGTCATAAAAAAGAATGGTCTCCAGTTATTTGTAACAAAGTAGATAGAAATGGAGATCATTATGTTAAGTGAAATAACCAGGCACAGAAAGACAAACTTAGCATGTTCTCACATATTTGTGGGAGGTGAAAATTAACATAATTAAACTCACGGAGATAGAAAGTAGAAAGATGGTTATCTTAGGCTGGAAAAGGTAGTGAGAGTCTCGGGGGAGGGTGGGGATGATTTTAATGAGTACAAAAAATAGAAAGAATGAACAAGAACTAATATTTGACTGTGCTACAGGATGACTAAAGTCAATAATAACTTAATTGTACATTTTTAAATAACTTAAAGAGTGCAGTTGGATTGTTTGTAACTCAAAGGATAAATGCTTGAGAAGATGGATACCTTATTCTCCATGATGTGCTTGTTTTACATTGCATGCCCGTTCAAACATCTTATGTACCTCATACACACACACACACACACACATATATATACACACTATACACCCACAAAAATTAAGAAAAACACATTGGCTAAAAACCAGGAGATATCTCTGGGCACTAAATGTTTATTTAATACACAATATAGATATTTTATAAGACCCACAATTCTGATATAAATCAATATTATTCTTATTTTGAATTTGATTAAACAATACTAAAAAATTAAATCTCATGCACAAGTATACACAAATATTTAATTGTAGCATCAGTGCTAGTTAAGATATATTTGACACTAGTGGCATTAGAATAGGTTTCACGAGGAACAATGCAGGGTGTGATGAATTTGAATGCCAACCTAGGGAAAGAATACATCATTTTGTAAGCAATATTAATTAATCCAAAATTTGATTGGGGAAGAGACATATCTTTTGAATAGCAGGATAGTCATAAAATTCTGCAGTGGACTAAAATTATATGAGATATTTGTGTTAGATGGTTAAATCTTAATTTAAAATACCAATATTCTCGTTAAACACTGTTGATCTTGTGGGATTTGTTACTTCACTTTTCTTTGGAAAAGGTATGTTCAATCAGTACATGCTACAGATGCTAGTGTTGACAAGCAACGATTATGGATAAGGCAGAGTAAGGAACTCTCCTCTGTTTATAGCCTCCCATATGCCTCATATAACACTCTATGAACTAGATAAAATTTATGTCAAAGTCATTTTGTAAAACGACTAAGACAGTTTGATTAATGTCTTTGATGTCAGTAACAGAATAACAAACTTACATGAAAAATTACATTTAAATAATGACACAATTAGGTGATAATCTTGAACTGTCATACAGAGTGACTTAAAATATCAATTTGTTCAAAAGTTCAATATAATTATGAAATATATATTCATGTATTCCTTAAAGCTTTTTTAAAATTGTGCAGAGTAAATTGAATACATATGAAGAGTAAAAATAATGTTTCATGGACACTAAGTCCATGTTCCATTTTTCAGAGTCTTTATATTAAAAGTTTGCAATATATAACTCTGAAAGGATAATATCCTCATGTTCAATTTCTAAAATTACTTAAACATTTTGTTTTCACTTTCATTAGCATTGTACTAAAGAGATGTTAAAAAATACTTAAGTTACCACAATCTGCAGTTATCTTCTTCCCAAATCTTTCATGATATACATGTCAATTTCTGGCTTCCACATTTGCATGGTACGCTAAAAAAATATCAGGTACTTGCTCTGCCCCAGTAAAAGATGTTTAGGACCATAATGATTGTATTAAAAATGTAGTTCACTCATAGTCTGCTTAGATGTGATGCTTTAACTCTACTTCTTAACATAAACATTTACGCCAATTTCCTCATTTTCTTTAATTTTAAAAACAATATTAGATTCCTTTATTTTATAATTTTGAATTTTGTTGGAACATAGTATGTGTATATATTTATGGGGTACATGAGATATTTTTGTATTGCATCGTATGCATTTTGTATACATTGTATGCCTGTATAAAAATGCATGTCTGGCAGGAGGATTGCTTGAACCTGGGAGGCGGAGGTTGTGGTGAGCGGAGATCATGGCACTGCACTCCAGCCTGGGCAACAAGAGCAAAACTCTGCCTCAAAAATAAATAAATAATAATAATAATAAATAAATAAATAAATAAATAAATTCCTCCAGTTCCATTAATGTTGTTGTACATGACAGGATCTCATTATTTATCATGGCCAAATAATACTCCCTTGTACTAATGTATAAGTACCATCTTTTATTTATCCATTTATCTTCTGAAGGATACTTAAGTTTCTTACAAATCTTAGCTGTTGGGAATAATGCTCTGATAAACACGGGAGTGCAGATATCTCTTCAATATACTGATTTCTTGCTTTTATATTATACCTAACGATGGGACCGCTGGATAATATGAGAGCTCTCTATTATTAGATTTTGAGGAAGCTTAAAACTTTTCTCTACAGTATCTATATGACTTTATATTTCCACCAACAGGGTACAAGGGTTCCTTATCTCCACATCATTGCCAGGGTTTGTTATTGTCTCTCTTTTGGATATAAGCCATTTTACCTGGGTTGAGGTAATATCTCATTTTAGTTTTGATTTGCATTTCTCTGATGACCAATGATGCTGAGCATGTTTTCATATACATGCTTGCCATTTGTATGTCTTCTTTTAAGAAATATTTATTTACATCTTTTTCCCATTTCTAAACTGAATTATTAGGTTTTTTATTTTAGAGTTGTTTGAGCTCCTTATATATTCTGATTATTAATCCCTTGTCAGGTGTGGAGTTTTTAAATATATTCTTCCGTTCTGTGAATTGTCTCTTCGTTTTGTTGATTATTTCATTTGCTCTTCAGAGCTTTGTAACTTGATGTGATCTCATTTGTCCATTTTGGCTTTAGTTGCTTGTGTTTGCGGGGTATGACTAATGAAGTCTTTCCTCACTCCAAAGTCCAAAGATTTTACCCAATGGTTTATTGTAGTAGTTTTATAGTTTGATATCTCAGAGTTAAGTCTTTATTTTGATCTGATTTTTGATATGGCAAGAGATAGGGATATATTTAATGCTTCTGCATATGGATATCTAGTTTTCTGAGCACCATTTATTGAAGAGACTGTCCTTTACCCAATGTAGGTACTTCGCACCTTTGTTTAAAACGAGTTCACTCTAGATGTGTGATTTTGTTTCTGGGTTATCTACTCTGTTCTATGGATCTATATGTTCATTTTTATGCTAGTACTGTGCTGTTTTGGTTATATGACTCTGTAGTATAATTTGAAGTCAGGTAGTGTAATTCCTCTTGTTTCGTTCTTTTTGGTTAGAATAGTTTTGGCTATTCTGGGTCTTTCATGGTTCCATATAAATTTTAGATTTTTTTTTTATTTTTGTGAAGAATGTCCTTGGTATTTTGATACAGACTGCACTGATTCTATAGATGGCCTTTTTTAGTGTGGACATTTCAACAATATTGATTCATCCAATCCGTGACCATAGAATATCTTTCCATTTTTTGGTGTCTTCTTTAATTTTTTTCCCATCAATATTTTATAGTTTTCATTGTATGTATCTTTCACATTTTTGGCTAAATTAATTCCAGAGTATTTAGTTTTATCTGTTGCTGTTTCAAATTGGGTTACTTTCTAGATTTCTCTTTCAGATTGTTCACTGTTAGCATATAGAAATGCTACTTATTTTTATGTTGATTTTGTATCCTGCAGCTTTACTGATTTTTTATGAGTTATAATAGTTTTTATGGTGGAGCCTTTAGCTCTTTCCAAATATAAGATCATATCATCTGCAGTCAAGGATAATTTACTTCTATTTTTCCAATTTGTATGGCTTTATTTCTTTCTCTTATTTATTGCTCTAACTGGAACTTTCAGTAATATGTTGAACAACAGTGGTGAAAGCAGGTATCCTTGTTGTGTTCCAGATCTCAGAGGAAAAGCTTTCAGTCATTTCCCATTCAATATGATACTGGCTGTGAGTCCGTCATATATGGCTTTTATTCTGTTGAGGTATGTTCCTTCTATGCTTAGTTTGTTGAGGATTTTTATCATGAAGGGATATGGAATTTCATCAAATGCTTTTTCAGCATCAGTTGAAATGATCCTGTGGTTTTTGTCCTTCATTCTGTTGATATGATGTATGCCATTGATTGATAGATTTGCATATGGTCAACCACCAATGCATCCCTGGCATAATTCCCATTTAGTAATTATGAATAATCTTTGTAAGGTATTGTTGGTTTTGGTTTGCTAGGATTTTTTGGGGACTTTTGCATCAATGTTTATCAGGAATATTGGCAGGCAGTCTTGTTTCATTGTTCTGTCTATGTCTGGTTTTGGTGTCAGTGTAATTCTGCCCTTGTAGAATGAGCTTGGACGTATCCTCTCCAGCTCTATTTTTCAGAATCATTTGAACATGATTGGTATTAGTCCTCTTTATGTGTTTGGTAAAATTTATCAGGGAAACCATTGAGCCCCAGGCTTTCCCTTGCTGGGACATTTTTATTATTGCTTTGGTCTTTTTACCTGTTATTGGTCTATTTGGGCTTTTTAAAATTATAATTATTTTTTCATGGTTGAATCTTAGCGGGTTGTACATTTCTAGGAATTTATTCATTTCTTTTAGGTTTCCAATTTATTGGCAAATTGTTGCTCATACGAGCCACTAATGATCCTTTGAACATCGGTGGTATCAATTTTAAGTTCTGCTTTTTCGGCTCTAACTTTATTTATTTGGGTCTTCTCTCTCTTCTGTCCTTTCAGTTATTCTGACTAAAGGTTTGTCATTGTTTATCTTTTCAAAACAATAGTTTTCCTTTTGTTGTTCTTTTGTGTTTTTTTCTTCATTTCAATTTCGTTTCTTTCTGCTCTGATCTTTGTTATTTATTTTCTTCTACTAGTTTGGGATTTGGTTTGCTCTTGCTTTTCTAGTTATTTAAGATGTATCATTAGGTTATTTATTTGAAGTTTTTCCACTTTTTCAATATAGAAGCTTATAGCTATAAAGGTTCCTCTTAGTACTGCTTTCACTCTATCCCACAGGCTTTGATATGTTTTGTTTTCATTATCATTTGCTTCAGGAAGCGTTTCATTTCTCTTCTTAATTTCTTCATTGACCTGGTGATCATTAAGAAGCACATTGTTTAGTATTCATGTGCTGTGTATAGTTTTCAAAATTTATCTTGTAATTGACTTCTAGTTTTATTCCATTGTGGTCAGATAAGACACTTACTGTATTTTTTTTCAGTGATTTAAGTCCGTTACCTAACATATGATTTATCCTTGATAATGATTCATGTGCTGAGGTAAATAATGTGTATTCTGCTGCCATTGGATGAAATGTTCTGTAAATAACTATTCAGTCCATTTGTTTTATAGTGCAGAACAGGTCTGATGTTTCTTTATTGATTTTCTGTCTGGAAGTTCTATCCAATGCTGAAAGTGGGGTGTTGATGTATCCAGGTATTATTGTGCTGGGGGTCTAACTCTCTCTTTAGGCCTAATAATATTTGCTTTATATGTTGGTGCTCCAGTGATGTATGCATATATATTTACAATTGTTACATCCTCTTGCTCAACTGACTTCTTTATCATTATATTATAACCTCCTTAGTCTCTTTTTATAGTTTGGTCTTGAAATCTACTTTTCTGATATAAGTAGAGTTGTTTCTACTTTTTTGTTTTTATGTATTCAGAATATCTTTTTCTATCCCTTTATTTTTAGTCTATGTGTACCTTCACAGATTAAGTGTGTTTCTTTTAGGTAATCGATTGTTGGGTCTTGTTCTTCCCTTTATTTAACAAGTTCATGTCTTTTGATAGGAGAGTTTAGTCCATTTACATTTAATGTTGTTATTAGTAAGAACTCACTGCTGCCATTTGTCTTGTTTATTTTTGATTCTTTTTTTTTTTTTTTTTTCCTTCTTTCCTTCCTTACTGTCTTCCTTAAAATGAAGCTGATTTTTCGCTGGTGGGTATTTTTTTTTTTTAATTTATTGCTCTTTGTTTTTCTCTATCTGTTGTGTGATTTTGATTTGAGGTTTCCACGATGATTGCAGATAATATATTCTAACTCATTGTTTTATACCCATGACAATATAACACAACTTTTATAAATAAATGGCAAACTAACAAACGAGCAAAGAGAAAACTAATAAAAACTCTACACTTGAACTCTGCCTGCTTTTTAACTTTTTGTTGTTTATATTTATATTGTCTAAGTCTTAAAAAGTTGTTGCCATTATTATTTTTAATGGATTCCTCTTTTAGTCTTTCTATTCAAGATATGAGTCATTTACATAGCACAATTACAGTGTTATAATATTCTGTATTTGTTTGTGTACTTACTATTACCAATGAGTTTTGTACTTTCAAATAATCTCTTATTGTTTGCTAATGTCCTTTTCTTTCAGATTGAAGATCTCGCTTTAGCATATATTGGAGGAAAAGTCTGGTGTTGATGAAATCCTTCAGCTATTGCTTGTATGTTAAGATCTTTATTTCTCCTTCAGAAATGAAGCATATTTTCACTGGACATGTTCTTCTAGGATTAAATATTTTGTTTTCCTTTTGCACTTTTTGTAATGCCACTTTCTCTCAGCCTGTAAAGTTTCTACTGAGAAGTCACCTGCCAGATATACTGGAGCTTCTTTATATGTTATTTGTTTCTTTTCTCTTGCTTCTTTAGGATCCTTTTTAAAATCCTTAACCTTCTGGAATTTGATTATTAAATGTCTTGAGGTTGTCTTATTTGGGTTAATTTTGCTTGGTGTACTAAAACCTCCTTGTACTTTTAGCCTATTAAAAAATGTTTATTGGGATATAATCCTATCTTGTCAAGATGCAGCTGTATGCATAAAGAGGGTTATATTCCAATAAACCTATTAGAATTTGAAAATATTGTAAATCAAAAAGGCATTTAATACAAATAGCCTATCAAACATTATAGGCTACCCTAGCCTACCTTAAATATGCTCAGACATTTACCTAAGCCTACAGTTGGGCAAAATCATCTAACACAAATACATTTCATAATAAAATGTGAAATATTTCATGTAAATTAATAAATACTGCTCTGAAAGTGAAAAACCAAATAATTGTGTGAGTGCTCAAAGTACAGTTTCTACTGAGTGCATATTGCATTCGTACCACTATAATGTTGAAAAATCATTAAGTCAAACCATTGTAAGCTGGTGTCATCTGTAATTGGTTAAATTTTCATTAATAGTGTATTTTATAGATTTATTCAACTTTGTTCTAATTTTCTCCACATCAGGATAAATTAGCCATACATTATTAATTATTTAAAATAATTTGAATATGAAATGTGTTCTTTCATTTGAGACAGTTAAGAGTATTAATAACGTAGATTAACAGATCCATTGAAATAATGAAGGAGATATGTCAACCTAGGAAGTTTCACCATACTGATAATGAAAATTTAAGATTATAATATAGTTACCTATTGTCAAAAAGTTAGAACAGGTGCATAAGACCTGCAGGTCCATGCATCCAGGAGTTATTCTACTTGAGAGATAGATGGACCTGTTGGATACTTTATTTAATCATTTAATTAATTAATTTACCTTCAAAACTTCAGTTTTTTTCCTCTGTGTTACTATACTTGATTTTGTTGAAGCATTCTTTCAATTGTGAATACTCATTTTTTTTTTTCAAAATTTTCTACTTTAAAAAATTTTATATCTGTAAACATATTACTTTCACCCCAATAGATCCTTTTGCACATTTTCTAATATTTCTTCAAGGCAACATTATACTTACTCTAAAGCTAACCAGTAATTAATTTAGATGGCAGAATGTTCTACTATAGCTAAAATAAGATAAAATGTTAAAAATAAAATTGTAAAGAACGCACAAAATAAATATTTCCACTCATGACCACTTAGTATTTACATAAGTTTTCTCTAGAAATATTGTATTTAAATGACTAGATACTAAAAGTAGGCATGATAGGATTTAAGGATTGTTATTAATGCTAAATTTATTAACCTAGATTATATATTAACCAGTGTTTTTGCTTTATGATAATTCATAAAGTCCTCGACGCATTATTTTATTTATTTTACATGAGTGTAAAGTATTTAGAAAGTTTTATTTTAAAAGTATGGGTTATAATTTATTTGCCAAAAATCCTGTCAATATATTTTTATTTATGTGTACATTACTATATAACTTTGACCATGGTAAGTTTACAAACGCCGATTATGAGTAAAGTATTTTCAAGATTTCTGCAAGTTTTTATTACTCACTTAAGAAACAAAGTCATCCTCATTATCTATGGAGATTGGTTCTAACTCTCTTGATGACAACAAAATTTGTGGATGTTCAAGGCTCTTATGTAAAATGGTGTAGTATTTGCACGTTTCCATATACTTTAAGTCATCTCTAGATTATTTATAATACCTAATACCATATAAATTCTATGTAAATAGTTGTTGTACCATACATTTTAGGCTATAATGACAAGAGAAAAGTTTGCATATGTTCAGTATAGAAGCAACTATGTAGGGCTAACTATATTTTCAATCTGCAGTTGGTTGAATCTGTGGATTAGGAACTCGAGAACAAAGAGGGCCAATTGTATCATTTCCCACTGGTCACTATCAAGAGTAAAGAAAAAATAATCAGTGGAGATTTTATAAAAATGGGTGTTTCTGGACTCAATAGACTAGAAAGAAAAAGTAGCACTGTGGTAAGAGTTTTTGTGTATTTGAAAAATATAATGAACAAAAGTAAATCTTCCTTAAAGATAATAGGCAAACATATTTTTTTTAAATTTTTTATGTTTATATATTTAGGGGGTACAAATGCAGACTTCTTACATGCATATATTGCATATTGGTGAAGTCTGGGCTTTTAGTGTACCCATCACCCAAATAGCGAACATTGTAACTAACAGGTAACTTTTCACCTCTCATCTTCCTCCCATGCTCCCACCTTATGGGCTTTCCAATGTCTATTACTCCATTCTGTGTGTTCATGTGTACCCATTGTTTAGCTTCCATTTGTAAGTGAGAGCATGGAGTATTTGACTTTCTAGGTTTCTGAGTTATGTCACCTAGGACAATATCCTCCAGTTCTATTCATGTTGCTGCAAAAGACATGATTTCATTCTTTTTTATGGCTGAAGAGTATTCCGTGGTGTGTGTGTGTGATAAACACATAAAACATTTTCTTTATCCAGTCCTCTACTGATGGAAATTTAGGTTGATTCCATATCTTTGCTATTGTGAATAGTGCTGCAATAAACATTTGAGTGCATGTATCTTTTGATACGATAATGTCTTTCATTTTGGGTATATATCCAGTAACGGGATTGCTGGGTCAAATGGTAGCTCAATATTTACTTCTTTGACTCATCTCCATACTGTTTTCCATAGAGATTGTATTATTTTACATTCCCACAAACAGTAGGAGAAATGTATTGGCAAAAATGTATTGAATAGAACATTTAAATATTTGTAAATGCACTGACTAATAAGTCTATAGAAAACCATCTCTAACGACTATGTTAGGGAAAACCGTGGAGCAAGAGAATGTCAGCCACATAGTAATATTTTTATATAGTGTTATGAAACAGGAATTGGAGTCTATTTCAGCCAAAGCTAAGACATTTCTCTTGGCCCTCAGAAAATGCTAAACATACTTAATAGATGCAACGAAAGTAGGAATATGGGTGCAGATATCATAATTATATGTGTAATACTCTCAATTGAGTACACAAATTTGTATGTGTGTTCACTCCAAAATAAATTGTGTATTCATTGTGTATGACTGTATGTACATATATACGTATTTCCATGAACCATGATATAAATTTGTTAATTATCAGTATATTAGTATACTGTGTAATTTGGCTAAATGCACACACATATAAATCTATGTTAATTTCAATGTTTAAAAAAATTTCTGTTTCAAGTCTTTTTATAAATCTATATCAATTTTAATATGATTGAATAATATTGTATACATGTGGCTGCATACATTTACAAATTTGAGTTCTTAGGTCATATACATATTTTAATAGCAGCATAGCAACATAGACTGAAATAGAATACTAAGCTTCATATCTGCCTAAAATCCAATAACACATGCTTAGATAGGGCATCCTCCTGTTTGGGAGCAGGTTCAAACAACAGGCACAACTGAAGCTTTACTTCTAAATAGAAAATCAAATTGAGGGAATTACAGTGATTTTAATGAATATTTCTCTATCTTGATGAATTACTCTGCTTTACTTTAGAAGTTTATTTCAGTCTAAGTAACTGAGATTGATTATCCTCTATCTGCCATCTGTTCCAATTTGCCATTACCACGGCATCCAAAATTACTTTGAACATTTTTCAAAGCATTTTACAATGTTCATGCTTTAGCTTACATTTTAAATTGTATGCTGTGAAAAACATATAGATATCGTGTATTCCATTAATAATGCATCACAAAAGGGTAGTAATTTGGCAAATATTACTAATCAAATATTTGAACAATATTAAAATTGATTTTGTGTTAAATCAGCAATGAATTCCTTTCTTAAAAGACTTAGAGAATTTAAGGGAGATATCACCTGACTTTGAGAAAGTATAACACATGATAGATGTAAATATGGATGTTAAATATGAGTATATATGTGTATATCCCTGTATACATGCATACACATATACACATATGTGTGCATTCATATGTTTGTGTATATGTATACATATTTGTGTATGTGTATGCATGTGTGTTTGCTTGCATATATATACATATATATACTTTCAATTGCTGTAAAAAATTACCATAAACTAAGTGGCTTAAAACAACACAAATTGTTGTTCATGTCTGACTCCTAGAACTGTAAGACTCTAGGAGTCAACATTCTAACATGGGTCTCATTTGGCCAAACTCAATACATCAGCAGGGCTGCACTCTTTCCTGGAGATTCTGAGAGAGAATATATTTTTTTGTCTTTTCTATTGGCCACCTACATTATTTGACTTGTGACTCCTTCTTTCATTTTCAAAACCAGCAATGTTGGGGAGAGTTCTCATGTTGCTATCTCTCTGGTTCTGTAGATAGAGAAGATTTTTTTCTTTTAAGGGTTCAAGTGATACATTGGACTCACCTGGAATGTCCAGAGTAATCTTTCTATCTATATATACTTAAGCTTAACTGTGTCTGCAAAGACTCTTTTGATATGTAAAATAACATATTCAGTAATTCTGAGGATTGGGGTATGGATCTCTTTGGGGGCATTATTTTGTACACATCCCCCATAGAATATGAGTTCTATCCAGTACTATCAAAGGCCATTTGATGTAAAACTTGAAATTACAAGTGCCACTTTTAAGCTTAAGATGAGTCATGCAATACAGCACACATTGTATATTTTACATATGTTTGGTCTCCATAAACTTTCATATTTACAAAGAAACACCAATTTGTGACCTTAATATCAAATAAGACATATTGTTAACAATAAGACATAGACTAGGAAGAGATATATTTAATCAGGGGAATCTTAAGATCTCCAAACAGAAAATTGTCAACAATACATTGTACTGCACACTTGTCTGAAAGAAAGACAATAAGAAAAAAATAAGGCTGTAGTAATCTTCTGTATATTTTGCTTAGGAATACTGTTTTTAAATTAATATCATGTGTGCATATATGTGTGTATATATACACACACACACACACATATATATATATATATAAAATGAATGTTTAACATTTCTCAAAACTATAACCAGTTATATAAATCCTGGTAGGTCTACTTTTAATATCATCTGTTTTGTTACTTTGACCTACTTTTCTATTCTTGTATATATACCAGTATCATAATTTGTGTAAGTTTTTTATACTCCCATATTTTTCTACCATTTATAATATTATCAGAAATGTCAACTTATTAAAATTAAATTTTTAAAGAATTTAAAACTTTACATTAAAACTTACAGAACATTGTCCAAAGAAAGTTTGCAAGACAAAAAAAAGTAGATATATAATCATGCTGATAAATCAGAAAACTCAACCATTTAGATTCATGTCTTCCCCAAATTGAATGCAACTCCAATTAAAATATCAGCATTTTTCAAAGCTGACTATGTAATTCTAAATTTCATTTAGAAATGTAAAATAACCAGAATAGTTATAAAAATATGAAAGAAGAACAGTATCAGCTAACTGTCACCTAATATCAAAATTTACTTGAAATTTTTACTATGTAAAAGCATGAATTTGGCAAAATGATAAGCTAAGAGATTAAATAAACCAAATAGAGATACAAATACAGACCTACACATATGTAAAAAATTAAATTTGAGCTGGATCATAGGTAAAACTAAAATATAAAATAATATACCTAGGAAATATAAAAACCAAAAAGTATATATTTATGACCTTCAATAATGTATATATTTATTGATAAGATACAAAAAGGATTAACTGTGAAAGAAACATTTATAAATTTGACTTTATTAAAATTGAGATTTTTGGTCACCAAAAGGCATGACTGAAAAGGGAAGTCAGGACTCGTATCAAGATTATATAATGTATACCTACAAATAAATAGCCAATAGTCATAAAACACGATTGAAGAAAAAACAGCAAACATTTTAAATCTCATTTCATGAAAGAATAAATGCAGAATACCTGTAAGCATATGTAATGATTCTCAATATCATTAGTCATCAGGAATATGCAAATTAAAGTCTCTATTAAATACTAATACATCTATCAGAGGGCTTTTTAAAAATTTTAATCACAATACCGACTTTGATGAAAATGTGCGGTAACTGAGACTCTGATATACTGCTTTTAATGTTAAGTGTTACAACCACTTTTGAAAACTACAAAAAATATATATACTAATGCTAAATATATACATTTCTTATGATTCAATTATCTCGCTTCTATATATATGTACAGAAACAAGCATATATGTACACCAAAGATGTATAGAAGAAAGTTTGTAATTTATTTATAGTATTTATTTATAATAGCCTCAAAGTAGAAAAACTTAATCCCCGTGAACGTGCTACAGAACAATCAGTACATCCCAAGTACTCTTGTTAATTAAAGTATACTAGTCCCACATGGCTGACTGGCTTTGTCACTGACTGATGGCAGAGCTCCAGGGCCTTGAGTGAACATAGGCAGTAGCCAGAGAGTAGTTGTAGCAGGTCTTGGGTGAGATCCAGTGCTGCACTGGCTTCAGGTTTAATCCAGTGTAGTCATAGATGTGGTGGCCAAAGGAGTGCTTGTGTCACTTCGTCCTCAGCTTTAGGCAGCTCAGAACACAAAGACAGCCTCTGTTTTGGATAAATTAATGAAACAGAACAAGGGTCTCTGCATGGTAATCCAGCTAATTCTCCCATTTTTTTTTTTTTATTGGCAGAATTGTATTATTTTTTTTCTGTGGGTATTTGATTTTAACAATATTAGATATTCATTCTGTGATGATAACAACTTTCACATCATTTGTAGGACTACTTTTCTCAATTGACTCATAACAAAGGCACAATCCAAAAGGATACACTAATACTACAATAACAGTTTTGAACAAATGTGGGCAAAGGACCAATCTGCAGTATTAAATAGAAAACATTTAAGTATGCGTTAACTTGAATATATTTTCATTCCAGACAATATTTTTTACTTTTCAACATTGTCTCATTTTACTATGATGGCAGTTTTAGGTGCCTGGTGAGTTATTCCTAATATCCATTCAACATATAACAATTATAATTAAGCATTCATATACTGAATAGCCAAAGGAACCTAGATTTTTTAATATCTCTGATACTTCAGATGAATTCTTCTGCTAATTCATTTACTTTTCCATTTCAGTTAATCTTCTGAAATTAAATGCTTTTTCTTCTCCTTACAGAATCGAGTAACTCAGCTATTTTACTTTGGATACTTGTTAATTTAACCAAGGATTATTAAACAAATTGAAGAAAAGCCCTCCAATCATAGTGCTTAAAGGCAATATAACACATAAAATGTTACAATCAGGCTGACTTGTTTCCTTGATGGAAATTTTTGGTCTCAAAAGAAACAGTAGGTATTTAAAGAAACTGAAGCAACATACAACTATTTCGTCTGGTAAAAAAAGAACCATTTTGAGACGCTGTTCTGCAGCTTATAAAGAACAGCATATAAAATTAAGTGTTAAAACACCAAAAACAGATGTTATTTTTAAGCATTTGCTAAGTTAGAATCCTTTCTCATGAGTCTCGGAATATTTGGAATGTATTTAGAGTCATCAAAATATAATTATGGGAATAAACCAATAAATCGACATTTTTATTCTATGCAGTTTTACAAATCTAGATCTTCTGGGTCACAAAGATACTAAGCTTTAGTGTCTTATTCCTTTTAGTCCTAAAGTATCATGTTACTTCCCTGCCTAACTATTTCATGACGTGCAGGTTTGTTATATAGGTATATATGTGCCATGGTAGTTTGCTGGACCTACTGACCCATCCTCTAAGTTCCTTCCACTCACCCCTCACCACACAACAGGCCCTGGTGTGTGATGATTCCCGCTCTGTGTCCATGTGTTCTCATTGTTCAACTTCCACTTATGAGTGAAAATCTGACAAAGGTCTTATATCCAGAATTTACAATGAACTTAAAGAAATTTACAAGAAAAAAGCAAACAACCCCATCAAAGTGTGTGAAGCATGTGAACAGATACTTCTTAACAGAAGACATTTATGTGGCCAACAAACATATGTTAAAAAACTCAACATCACTGATCATTAGAGCAATGCAAATCAAAACCACAAAGAGATACCATCTCATTCCAGGCAGAATGATGAGAAAAAGTTGAGAAACAATAGATGCGGTTGAAGCTGTGGAGAAATTGGAATGCTTTTACACTGTGGGAATGTAAATTAGTTCAACCATTGTGGAAGACAGTGTGGGGATTCCTCAAGGATCTAGAACCAGAAATATCATTTAATCCAGCAATTCCATTACTGTATATATACACACAGGAATTTAAATTATTCTACTATAAAGATTAGACTAGATCAAGAAAATGTGGGACATATACACCATGGAATACTATTCAACCACAAAAAGAAATGATATCATATCCTTTGCAGGGACGTGGATGAAGCTGGAAACCATCATCCTCAGCAAACTAACACAGGAACAGAACATCAGATCTTTTTTTTTTTTAATTATTATTATTATACTTTAAGTTCTAGGGTACATGTGCACAACGTGCAGGTTTGTTACATATGTATACATGTGCCATGTTGGTGTGCTGCACCCATTAACTCGTCATTTACATTAGGTATATCTCCTAATGCTATCCCTCCTCCCTCCCCCGCTTCCCACAATAGGCCCTGGTGTGTGATGTTCCCCTGCCTGTATGCAAGTGATCTCATTGTTCAATTCCCACCTGTGAGTGAGAACATGTGGTGTTTGGCTTTCTGTTCTTGCGATAGTTTGCTGAGAATGATGGTTTCCAGCTGAATCCCATGTCCCTGCAAAGGCCATGAACTCAATCTTTTTTATGGCTGCATAGTATTCCATGGTGTATATGTGCCACATTTTCTAAATCCCGTCTGTCACTGATGGACATTTGGGTTGATTCCAAGTCTTTCCTATTGTGAATAGTGCTGCAATAAACATATATGTGCATGTGTCTTTATAGCAGCATGATTTATAATCCTTTGGGTGTATACCCAGTAATGGGATGGCTGGGTCAAATGGTATTTCTAGTTCTAGATCCTTGAGGCGTCATCATACTGTTTTCCACAATGGTTGAACTAGTTTACAGTCCCACTAACAGTGTAAAAGTGTTCCTATTTCTCCAAATCCTCTCTAGCACCTGTTGTTTCCTGACATTTTAATGACTGCCATTCTAACTGGTGTGAGATGGCATCTCATTGTCGTTTTGATTTGCATTTCTCTGATGGCAAGTGATGATGAGCATTTTTTCATGGGTTTGTTGGCTGTATGAATGTCTTCTTTTGAGAAGTGTTTGTTCATATCCTTTGCCCACTTTTTGATGGGTTTTTTTTTTTCTTGTAAATTTGTTTGATTTCTTTTTAGGTTCCGGATATTAGCCCTTTGTCAGATAAGTAGATTGCAAAAATTTTCTCCCATTCCGTAGGTTGCCTGTTCACTCTGACAATAGTTTCTTTTGCTGTGCAGAAGCTCTTTAGTTTAATTAGATCCCATTTGTCAATTTTGGTTTTTGTTGTCATTGCTTTTGGTGTTTTAGACATGAAATCCTTGCCCATGCCTATGTCCTGAATGGTATTACTTAGGTTTTCTTCTACGGTTTTTTTGGTTTTAGGTCTAACATTTAAGTCTCTAATCCATCTAGCATTAATTTTCGTATAAGGAGTCAGGAAAGGATCCAGTTTCAGCTTTCTACTTATGACTAGCCAATTTTCCCAGCACCATTTATTAAATAGGGAATTCTTTCTCCATTTCTTGTTTTTGTCAGGTTTGTCAAAGATCGGATTGCTGTAGATGTGTGGTATTACTTCTTAGGGCTCTGTTCTGTTCCATTGGTCTATATCTTTGTTTTGGTACCAGTACCATGCTGCTTTGGTTACTGTAGCCTTGTAGTATAGTTTGAAGTCAGGTAGCGTGATGCCTCCAGCTTTGTTCTTTTGACTTAGGATTGTCTTGGCAATGTGGGGTCTTTTTTGATTCCATATGAACTTTAAAGCAATTTTTGTCCAATTCTGTGAAGAAAGTCGTTAGTGGCTTAATGGGGATGGCATTGAATCCATAAATTACCTTGAGTGGTATGGCCATTTTCACAATATTGATTCTTCCTATACATGAGTATGGTATGTTCTTCCATTTTTTTGTGTCCTCTTTTACTTCACTGAGCAGTGGTTTGTAGTTCTCCTCGAAGAGGTCCTTTACATCCCTTGTAAGTTGGATTTCTAGGTATTTTATTCTCTTTGAAGCTATTGTGAATGGGAGTTCGTTCATGATTTGGCTGTCTGTTACTGGTTTATACGAATAAGAATACTTGTGACTTTTGCACATTGATTTTGTATCCTGAGACTTTGCTGAAGTTGCTTATCAGCTTAAGGATATTTTGGGCTGAGATTATGGGGTTTTCTAAATATACAATCATGTCATCTGCAAACAGGGACAATTTGACTTCTTCTTTTCGTAACTGAATACACTTTATTTCTTTCTTTTGCCTGATTGCCCTAGTCAGAAATTCCAACACTATGTTGAATAGGAGTGGTAGAGAGGGCATCCCTATCTTGTGCCAGTTTTCAAAGGGAATGCTTCTAGTTTTTGTCCATTCAGTATGATATTGGCTGTGGGTTTGTCATAAATAGCTCTTATGATTTTGAGATACGTTCCATCAATACCGAACTTATTGAGAGATTTTAGCATGAAGGGCTGTTGAATTTTGTCAAAAGCCTTTTCTGCACCTATTGAGATAATCATATGGTTTTTGTCTTTGGTTCTGTTTATATGCTGGATTACATTTATTGATTTGCGTATGTTGAACCAACCTTGCATCCTGGGGTGAAGCCCACTTGATTATGGTGGATACATTTTTTGATGTGCTGCTGGATTCAGTTTGTCAGTATTTTTTTTTTTTTTTTTTTTGAGACAGAGTCTCACTCTGTCACCCAGGCTGGAATGCAGCGGTGCAATCTCGGCTCACTGCAAGCTCCACCTCCCGGGATCACTCCATTCCCCTGCCTCAGCCTCCCAAGTAGCTGAGACTACAGGCATCCGCCACCACTCCTGACTAATTTTTTTGTATTTTTACGGGGTTTCATCATGTTAGCCAGGATGGTCTTGATCTTCTGACCTTGTGATCCGCCTGCCTCAGCCTCCGAAAGTGCTGGGATTACAGGCGTGAGCCACTGCACCCGGCCAGTTTGCCAGTATTTTATTGAGGATTTTTGCATCGATGTTCATCAGGGATATTGGTCTAAAATTCTCTTTTTTTGTTGTGTCTCTGCCAGGCTTTGGTATCAGGATGATGTTGGCCTCATAAAATGAGTTAGGGAGGATTCCTTCTTTTTCTATTGATTGGAATAGTTTCAGAAGGAATGGTACCAGCTCCTCCTCGTACCTCTGGTAGAATTCAACTGTGAATCTGTCTGGTCCTGGACTTTTTTTGGTTGGTAGGCTGTTAATTATTGCCTCAATTTCTTGCATAAGATAATTGTCGTGGTACCTCTATGAGTCTGCAAGAAACACAGGGTTACTGGGCTTAAAGCAGAAACAGCTTAGATCACAACATCAAAGTCATTTTGAATAACTGGAAAGCCTTCCCAAGAAGGATGGTTGTAAATAAGCCCAGACAGTGATGACTACAGTAACTACCTAACTCTTCAATGCCCAGACACCAAAAAACGTACAATGGAGACACAAAAAATAAAAAGCAAGAAACTAAATTTGATATATCACCAGCAAAAATCAATCACCTTCACTGTAAGGAAGACACGAAGGAAAGAAAGAAGCAAGGGAAGATGACAAAACAATCAGAAAACAAATAACTGAATGGCAGGAGAAAATCCTTACTTATCAATAACAACATTGAATGTAAATGAATTGAACACTCCAATCAAAAGACACAGATTAGCTGAATTGATGAAAAAACACATTTCACCTATAAAGACACACCTAGACTAAAAATAAAAGGATGAATAAAGCTATTCCATGCCAATGGAAACCAGAAAATAGCAGGAGTTGCTGTATGTATATCACACAAAACAGATTTAAAGACCAAAACTACAAGAAGAGACAAAAAAGTCACTATATAAAGATAAAGGAGTCATTCCAGTAAGAGAATATAACAATTTTAACTACATATGCACCCAACACTGGAGCATGCAGAAATATAAAGAAAATATTATTAGAACAAAAGATAGAGATAGTCCCCAATACAATCACAGCTGGATACTTTGACACCTCACTTTAAGCATTGAACAGATCTTCCAAACAGAAAATTAACAAAGAAACATTAGACTTAATCTGCACTATAGAGCAAAAGACTTAATAGACATATTCAGAACATTTCATCCAAGAGCTGCAGAATATACATTCTTTTTCTCAGTGCATGAGTCATTCTTTTTATAAATATAATATCAGTTAATAATATATTTATAATAGAAAATATTAAATATGTTATTTTTTAAAATTAAAAAGTTATAATTACATTTTACATGAGTTTTTCTAGAAAAATTTTAATACATCCTAAATTGTTCATTTTATTTAGAGATGGACACAATTTTTCATTAGTTAACTATATTTATTTTTAATTGTTTTGTGGGTGGAATTATTGAAACATTGCCAAGCCAGCCACTATTTTAAAATTGCAATAGCTGGCACATTTGGAAAATTTATAGATGTAGAAAAGTAATTTAGATACAGAGTTAAATTTCAGGAAAACAGAACTATGAAAGAAATTATGACCACTATATATGTGTGTTTTTGTTGTTTTAAAGCTTTCGTCAAATTTTCTCATAAAATGTTTAATTTTATGAGAAAAACACTTATTAACTACTTACATATGAAAAATGTTGTTCTGTAAGTAGTTCAACTTGTAAAATATAGTTTTGCTTGTAGATATTACTTCAAAAATTTTCATAGGCTACATTATGAACACGTCTATTAATATACTGATATTTTTTTCATTTTATTTTATTTTCTAATATTGATACTCTTATAATCCTGATACAACACTTTCTTAAAAGAAAGCCATTCTTAGTTAAAGTAATAAATAAGTTATACACATACACATTAATTAAGTAAATGAGTTCATCAAAAGTTCTCTAGAAAATATGCTGAAAATATTGTTAAAATATGTACAATAAACTAACAAATTGGCATAATAAATAAATATAGATTCTCAACTTATGTTACCTGAAATGCATCAATATAATTTCAATAAATATTTGCTCATCATATTGGAAAGGTAATTTGGTTATACTTAGATTAATAATTGTATTAAAAAGTATTTTTAAGTGAAATAATCAAATTCTATATAAAATATTACATTACTAACCTAACCTTATCTAACTTAAAACAGGAAAAAATGTTTGAGGATATTTTACATATTACTAATTTAAAAAATTGGTTCACTTACTGAAATCATAACGTGTTTTTGTAATATAAAAGGGATTTGCAGATTGAAAAGAAACTATGAATAAAATATCAAAATACCAGTTATTATAGCTTGCCACATAATTTAGCCTTTTTTGTATTTCACTATTCCTTTTTAAAAATGTATTAAAATATCACCTAGTGTGTTATTTTATATTAATATTTGAGGTTCCATTATTTTTATTTGATTTTTTTTTTTACCCAAAGAAATATGTACCAATTGATTAGGAATGGAAAAATATGATATTATTTTTCTTTGAAAATATGTATCTCATTTTTATGCTCTTTACAGCTACTAATGAGCAAGAGGCTATTTTAAAATATTGTGAAGTCTTTATTTTGTATAATAAACAACATTCTGTAAGTCATCGCTCTTGTGATCTAGTTAGAAATTTCATGATATTTGATCAGGAATTAAGAGTGAGATGTATAGATTAGTATAAAAAGCCTGCATTATCATGAAAAGCCTCTATAGATTAGAAGAGACTATTGTCATCAATGTAATTCGTATACATTCAAAGTGGTCTTCAGTATTGGATTTTCTTTGGAAATCTATATTCTTGGAGAGTTACCAACAATTTTAATACATACAAAAGAGAGCATAAGAATCACTGAAATTAAGCCACTTGAACATCAGTTCATTTGTTTTACAGAATTCTAGAGTGAGACAAGTTCTTCAGGTCTAATATATGAAGATTTCCTGTGCAAAATATTTGTTTTGTATTCATTCAAAACTGAGAGAGCACTCCCAGTCAAGATGGCCAAACAGGAGCAGCTCCAGCCTGCAGCTCCCAGCAAGACCAATGCAAAAGTTTGCTGATTTCTGCATTTCCAACTGAGGTACCCAGCTTATCTCACTGGACTGGTTAGACAGTGAGTGCAGCCCATGGAGGGCAAGCAGATGTAGGTTGGGCCATTGTCTCACCCAAGAAGCACAAGGTGCTGGGGAATTTCCTCTCCTAGCCAAAGGAAGCCTTGAGGGACCTTGCTGTGAGGGACAGTGCTATCTGGCCCAGATACTATGCTTTCTCCATGGTCTTCACAACCTGCAGACCAGGAGATTCCCTCGGGTGCCTACACCACAAGGTCCCTGGGTTTCAAGCACAAAACTGGGTGGCTGTTTGGGCAGACACTGAGCTAGCTGCAGGAACTTTTTTCCTGCCCCAGGGGGCCTGGAATGCCAGCAAGACAGAACTGTTCACTCCCCTGGAAACGGGGCTGAAGCCAGGGAGCCAAGTGTTCTTTCTCAGTGGATCCCACCCTCATGGAGCCCAGCAAAGATCCACTGGCTTGAAATTCTCACTGCTAACACAGCAGTCTGACGTCAGCCTGGGATTCTAAAGCTTGGTGGGGGGAATGGGGGACTGCCATTACTGAGGCTTGAGTAGGTGGTTTTCCACTCACAGTGTAAACAAAGCCACAGGGAAGTTCAGACCGGGTGGAGCCCACTGCAGCACCACAAAGCCTTTGTAGCTAGACTGCCTCTCCAGATTCCTCCTCTCTGGGCAGGGCTTTCTAAAAGAAAGGCAGCAGCCCCTGTCAGGGGCTTATAGATCAAACTCCTATCTCCCTAGGACAGAGAAACTGGGGGAAAGGGCAGCTGTGGGCACAGATTCAGTAGACTTAAACGTTCCTGCCTGCTGGCTCTGAAGAGAGTAGTGGATTACCCAGCACAGTGCTGAAGCTCTGCTAAGGGGCAGACTGCCTCCTTTTGTGGGTCCCTAACCCCCATGCCTCCTGATGGGGACTCACCTCCCAGCAGTGGTCAACAGACACCTCATACAGAAGAGCTCTAGCTGGCATCTGGTGGGACAAAGCTTTCAGAGGAAGGAGCAGGCAGCAATCTTTGCTGTTCTGTAGTCTCCGCTGGTGATATCCAGGCAAACAAGGTCGGGAGTGGACCCTTAGCAAATTCCAGCAGACATTCCGAAGAGGGGCCAGACTGTTAGAAGGAAAACTAACAAACAGAAAGCAATAGCATGAACATCAACAAAAAGAATGACCATACAAAAACTCCATCTGAAGGTCACCAATGGCAAAGACCAAAGATAGATAAATCCATGAAGATGAGGAAAAACCAGCTCAAAAAGGCTAAAAATTCCAGAAACCAAAAGGTCCTTTCTCCTCCAAAGGATCACAACTCCTCACCAGCAAAGGAACAAAACTGGATGGAGAATGAGTTGTACAAATTGACAGAAGTAGGCTTCTGAAGGTTGGTAATAAACAACTCCTCTGAACTAAAGGAGCATGTTCTAATCCAATGCAAGAAAGCTAAGAACCTTGATAAAAGGTTAGAGGAATTGCTAACTAGAATAACCAGTTTAGAGAACATAAATGACCTGATGGAGCTGAAAAACACACCACAAGAACTTTGTGAAGCATACACAAGTATTGATGACTGAATCAATCAAGCAGAAAAAAAGGATATCAGAGATTGAAGATCCTCTTAATGAAATAAAGCCTGAAGACATGATTAGAGAAAAAAAATGAAAATGAATGAGCAAACCCTCCAAGAAATATGGGACTATGTAAAAAGACCAAACCTACATTTGATTGGTGTACCTGACAGTGACGAGAAGAATGGAACCAAGTTAGAAAACACACTTCAAATTCTTATCAAGGAGAACTTCCCCAAATTAGTAAGACAGGCTAACGTTCAAATTCAGGAAATACAGAGAACACCACTAAGATACTCCTTGAGAAGAGCAACCACAAGACACATAATTGTCACATTCACCAAGGCTGAAATGACAGAAAATATGTTAAGGACAGCCAGACAGAAAGGTCAGGCTACGCACAAAGGGAAGCCCATCCAACTAACAGCGAATCTCTCTGCAGAAACCCTACGAGCCAGAAGAGATTGAGGGCCAATATTCATCAATCTTAAGGAAAAGCATTTTCAACCAATAATTTCATATCCAGCCAAACTAAGCTTCATGAGTGAAAGAGAAATAAAATCCTTTACAGACAGGCAAATGCTGAGGGATTTTGTCACCACTAGGACTACCTTACAAGAGCTCCTGAAGGAAGCACTAAATATGGAAAGTAAAAACCAGTATCAGCCAGTGCAAAAATAAACCAAAACGTTAATACCATCGACACTATGAAAAAATTGCATTCACTAATGGGCAAAAGAACAGGCTAGCATCAAAAAAAAAAAACAGGTTCAAATTCACATATAACAATATTAATCTTGAATGTAAATGAGCTACGTGCCTCAATTAAAAGGCACAGACTGGCAAATTGGATAGAGCCAAGACCTATCGGCCTGCTGTATTCAGCAGAACCATCTCATGTGCAAAGACACACATAGGCTCAAAATAAAGGGATGAAGAAGGTTTACAAAACAAATGGAAAGAAAAAAAATAAAATAAAAATCAGGGGTTGCAATCCTAGTCTATGATACAGCAGAGTTTAAACCAACAAAGACCAAAAAAGGCAAAGAAGGGCTTTATATAATGGTAAAGGGATCAATGCAACAAGAAGAACTAAGTATCCTAAATATATATGCACCCAATACAGGAGCACCCACATTCATAAAGCAAGTTCTTAGAGACCTACAAAGAGACTTAGACTCTCACACAATCCCACGTCAATATTAGACAGATCAACAAGACAGAAAATTAACAGGAATATTCAGGACTTGAACTCAGCTCTGGACCAAGCAGACCCAAGAGACATCTAAAAAAGTTTCCACCCCAAATCAACAGAAGATACATTCTTCTCAGCACCACATCGCACTTATTCCAAAATTGACCATGTAGTTGGAAGTAAAACATTCCTCAGCAAATGCAAAAGAACAGAAATCAAAACAGTTTGTCAGACCACAGTGCAATCAAATTAGAGCTCAGGATTAAGAAACTCACTCAAAACCGCGCAACTACATGGAAACTGAACAATCTGCTCCTGATTGACTACTGCGTAAGTAATGAAATTAAGGCAGAAATAAATAAGTTATATGAAACCAATGAGAACAAAGAACCAACGTACTAGAATCTTTATGACACAGCTAAGGCGGTATTTAGAGAGAAATTTATAGCACTAAATGCCCACAGGAGAAAGCAGGAAAGATCTAAAATCACGCCCTAACATCACAGTTAAAAAAACTAGAGAAGCAAAAGCAAACAAATTTAAAGCTAGCAGAAGTCAAGAACTAACTAAGGTTAGAGCAGAACTGAAGGAGATACAGACGTGAAAATTCCTCCAAAAAAATCAATGAATCCAGGAACTGGTTTTTTGAAAAGATTAACAAAATAGACCACTAGCCAGACTAATAAAGAGGAAAAGAGCGAAGAATCAAATAGACACATTAAAAAAAAAATGATAACGGGGAGATAACCAATGATCCCACAGAAATACAAACTACCATCAGAAAATACTATAAACACCTCTATGCAAATAAACTAGAAAATCTAGAAGAAATAGATAAATTCCTGGACACATACACCCTCCCAAGACTAAACCAGAAAGAAGTCGAATCCCTGAATAGACCAATAACAAGTTCTGAAATTGAGACAGCAATTAATAGCCCACCAAACAAAAAAAACCCGTGACCAGATGGATTCACAGCTGAATTCTATCAGAGGTACAAGGGGGAGCTGGTACCATTCCTTCTGAAACTATTCCAAACAATAGAAAAACAGGGACTCCTCCCTAACTCATTTTATGAGGCCAGCATCATCTTGATACCAAAACCTGACAGAGACACAACACCAAAAAATTTTAGGCCAAATCCCTGATGAACGTTGGTACAAAAATCTTCAATAAAATACTGGCAAACCAAACCCAGCAGCATATTTAAAAAGCTTATCCACCACAATCAAGTTGGCTACTTCCCTAGGATGCAAGACTGGTTCAACACACACAAATTAATAAATGTAATCCATCACATTAACAGAACCAATGACAAAAACCACATGATTATCTCAATAGATGCTGAAAAGACCTTTGATAAAATTCAACAGCCTGTCATGCTAAAAACACTCAATAAACTAGGTATTGATAGAACATATCTCAAAATAATAAGAGCTATTTATGATAAACCCACAGCCAATATCATACTGAATGGGCAAAAACTGGAAGCATTCCCTTTGAAAACCAGTACAAGACAAGGATGCTGTCTCCCACCACTCCTATTCAACATAGTTCTTGAAGTTCTGGCCAGGGCAGTCAGGCAAGGGAAAGAAAGCGCATTCAAATAGGAAAAGAGGAAGTCAAACTGTCTTTGTCTGCAGATGACATGATTGTTTATTTAGAAAACTCAACTGTCTCAGCCCCAAAACTTCACAACCTGATAACGTCAGCAAAGTCTCAGGATACAAAATCAATGTGCAAAAATCACAAGCATTCCTATATACCAATAGTAGCCAAACAGAGTCAAATCATGAGTGAACTTCCATTCACAATTGCTAAAAAGATAATAAAATACCTAGGAATCCAACTTACAAGAGATGTGAAGGACCTCTTCAAGGAGAACTACAAACCACTGCTAAAGGTTTTTATGGTTTTGAGTCTTATGTTTAAATCTTTAAATTTTATGTTTAAATCTGCTAAAGGAAATAAGAGAGGAGATAAATAAATGGCAAAACGTTCCATGCTCATGAATAGGAAGAATGAATATCATGAAAATGGCCATACTGCCAAAAGTAATTTATAGATTCAGTGCTATCCCCAACAAGCTACCGCTGACTTTCTTCACAGAATTAGAGAAAACTACTTTAAATTTCATATGGAACCAAAAAAAAAGCCTGTATAGCCAAGACAATCCTAAGCAAAAGGAACAAAGCTGGAGGCATCATGCTACCTGACTTCAAACTATGCTACAAAGCTACAGTAACCAAAACAACATGGTACTGGTACCAAAACAGATATATAGACCAATGGAACAGAATAACACCACACATCTACAACCATCTGATCTTTGACAAACCTGACAAAAACAAACAATGGAAAAAAGATTTCCTATTTAATAAATGGTGTTGGGAAAACTGGCTAGCCATATGCAGAAAATGGAAACTGGACCCCTTCCTTACACCTTATACAAAAATTAACTCAAGATGGATTAAAGATTTAAACATAAGACCCAAAACCATAAAACCCCTAGAAGAAACCTTAGGCAATACCATTCAGGCACAGGCAAAGACTTCGTGACTAAAACATCAAAAGCAACAGAAGCCAACATTGACAATTGGGATCTAATTAAACTAAAGAGCTTCTGCACAACAAAAGAAACTAACATCAGAGTGAACAGGCAATCTACAGAATGGGAGGAATTTTTTTGCAATCTATGCATCTGGAAAAGGGCTAATATCCAGAATCTACAAGGAACTTAAACAAATTTACAAGAAAAAAATCAAACAATCCTATCAAAAAGTGGGCCAATAATATGAATAGACACTTTTCAAAGTAAGACATTGATGCAGCCAACAAACATATGAAGAAAAGCTCATCATCTCTGGTCATTAGAGAAATACAAATCAAAACCACGATGAGATACCATCTCACACCAGTTAAAAAGGTGATCATTAAAAAGACAAGAAACAACAGATGCTTAAGAGGATGTGGAGAAATAGGAATGCTTTTACACTGTTGGTGGGAGTGTAAATTAGTTCAACAATTGTAGAAGACAGTGTGGCAATTCTTCAAGGATCTAGAACTAGAAATACTATTTTCCTCAGCAATCTCATTACTGAGTATACACCCAAAGGATTATAAATCATTCTGCTATCAACACACATGCACACGTATGTTTATTGCAGCACTATTCGCAATAGCAAAGACTTGGAACAAACCCAAATGCCCATTAATGTTAGACTGGGTAAAGAAAATGTGGCACATATACACCATGGAATCCTATGCAGCCATAAAAAAAGATTGAGTTCATGTCCTTTGCAGGGACATGAATGAAGCTGGAAACCATCACTCTCAGCAAACTAACACAGGAATAGAAAACAAAATGCTACATGTTCTCACTCATAAGTGGGAGTTGAACAATGAGAACATAGGGAACAGGGAGGGGAATGTTGCACACCAGGGCCTGTCAGGGGGTGGGGGAATAGGGGATTGATAGTATTTGGAGAAATACCTAATGTAGATGATGGGTTGATGGATGCAGCAAATCACCATGGCACATGTATACCTATGTAACAAACCTAGACATTCTGCACATGTATCCCAGAGCTTAAAGTAAAATAAATAAATAAATAACTGAGAAAATTATCTAAAAGTAGAAAATATCAAAAATTCTAATTTCCAATAAAAAAATAGAAATTTGCAAAATACAACAGAACTCTGCAGTATTATTTGTTAAGGCAATGAGATTGGAAGTATTATCTTTTGAAAACAACCATAAGCAACTGAACAATATGCAACAGTTCTTTTTAAGTGAGAGGGCTACTATCAAAAATAAATTTTTATATTGATTATATTACTATTGTAATGGAAACATGATAATTCATACTAACTTAGGCAGAAATGCTAGTAAGATTGTAAATTTAGGGATTGTAGTAATACTATATGAGAGTCTTATTTTTCAAAGTGCTATGCTGCCAAATTAAATCTTGAATGGAAATTGATGTTTCATTTGATTCTGTAATTATTGACTTTGTCATGAACTTGCTACTCACTGAAGATAGTTATAAATGAATGCCCAGCTGTTGATGGCAGGTAGAGAAGTTGCAAATTGAGCAATAGTTTCAACCTCCTATTCAGGATTCTCTGAATGAATGCTGTAGAAATGATATGGGCTGGCATTTTGAGCCTTATTTATAATCACTACAAAATCTCAGCCATTCAAGACAATTTTTTATTTGATCACAATTGAATATTACTAATTAAAAGTTATAAAATGAGCATGCCACTTTAAAGTAAAAAGTCCCACTTAAGAGTGAGAACATGCGGTGGTTTTTATTTCATTTTAAAATTAAAAGTCTTATACTTTTCTTCTTTGGTATCTAAAAATCTATATTTTAATTGGAAAATTCTTAAAAATGAATGACTATTTACTCATAAAGTAATAAAAAAGCACTAAGAATTACATTAATATTGTATATTGTTCTAAAACGTTTGTGACTGCAGCCTGAAATTTCCTATAAAAATATGTATTTTCTGCAATGTGGAGTGAAAGGTAAATCTTGCCAGACAAGAGGGGAGTAAATTCTGAAATATTTGTACCCAATGTATATTTAACAATATAAATTGTAGGCTGGCTTAATTGTTTAAAACACATTTAAAATTATGTTATGGCTTTATGTTCTGAGATTATTAATTTGCTATAAATGTGTATATTTTAAGCTAGAATTGTTCTTTTTTGCTGAAATAAAACATCTTTTTGCCTATAGTATTGAATATATATATATTTATTTTTGTCTGCAAAACATCAGTATTATTTGTAAGAAACATCAGTTACCAAGTGAAATAATACAAGGTAAAATAATTAGGAAATAGATAATCTAGTTAGACTACCATTTTCTGATAGCAAAACAATAGATTTTACTTTCTCTTCAAATTTAGTGAGCTCACAAGAACATGGATTACCTGTAAATCATTTAGGCTTTAGGCTTCTTTGGATTTGGAGTTACGATGTTCTTTTTATATTATGTTAAGACTATGTGGAGTTGAATAGTGACCTAATGATTATTTCTCCAATTAGGTTTGTCATTAATTTATTGCATTTTAGTAAGATTTCTATTTGTCTTTTGCTCCCCAACAATAAGCCAGATTCTATTTCTTGACAGAAGGCTTAGACGACAGAAGCAACTAACACTTCTGTCTGTTTATGACACTCATTTGAATGATGTATTCATGAGTTGGCAGAGGTGCAGCCATATAGCCTGGCATAGCTGATTATAATGTCTTAGCAAATGAAGAGAGCCCTAGGGCATTAAAAATTCTCAGCCATTAATATTGGTTTTGCCACAAGGCAGTTACATAAACTGACAGTTTGGAAGAGGCATGACTCCTTGCATACTCATACACTGATTACCTCTGAAATATCATTAATATTACTAAGTTCTCAGTTACTCATAGTCTAATATAAAGAGTCAGCCTTCCACTGTGGAAGCAGAATACATAAACAGATTTTCTTGGTGTTAATATGATTTCTACCGTAATGCAATTTATCAGAATAAACATTTTTCTTTAAACAAAAATGATGAAAATATAGTAAAAAGAGTGAGTTTTTCTTCCCAGTATAAACTATACAATTAACTACAATTTTGCCTATGAAAATGTTTTGTAAATACAATAAAACTGTAATTAAAGATCACATAGATCATGTTTCCAAATTTTAGTCTTTAGAAATTGTCAACCTAAACAACACACAGACAGAGGCTACCTAAAAGAAAAAATGTGTATTCGGAAATAAATCACTGCAGTATAAATACACATCCCATAGTAACCTATGTACATATTTAGGAGGTGAAAGGAAGAAAGAAGTTTTTGAAGAAGAAAAATTAGGAGGATTAATCAATTGTTTTGAAATAATTATTATTGTGTACAAAGATCAGTAGCAAGAATGATGCCAGTTCGAGATTCAACATGGAATTGGAGGGCAGGTATCTTTGCAAAAATGCTTTTTGTAAAAAGTTGCAATGGCTTTTGTGCAAAGTTGTGTTTTTTTCAGTTCTTTGTGATCGTTTTTGTTATCACTCATACAAGCATGAGAACCCTCTCTCATGGGCTTCCCTGGCTCTCTTTGTCAGGGTTTTCTCAACATTAGTGACTGCATTTTAATTCTGACAACTTTCACAAATTATATAAGGTTTCTTACAAAAAGAATTTGAACTTAGAGATCATTAAGAATTTTAATAAAAGTAAATTCTGTTAGAACACTAAATAAAATTTTTCTATTAAAAATGTTTTAAAACAAGATGACATCTTATGTAACAGCACATAACAATGCTAAAATTGTTACATTAAGAACACTTTACAATAAGTATACTGTAGATAATATTTAATACTAGTTACATGTTGATAAGAAATGTGAAACTAAGAAGTTGCTGAAGTATTCAAAATTAATAATTTAAAGGCCACAATTATATATTTCAATAATTAGAGTTACCCAATTAACCCCAATTTTCTGAAATATCAAGGGCAATATTGGAATCAATCATTTGAAATAAATTGGGTACCAATATCATATCTTAGGTATATTTTTAGATCCCATGGAGGAAGATAGGCTTTCTGCCACCACTTCTTAAGTTTTAGATCAGAGCTAATTTATTAATATAGCAAATTGAAGAACAGGGCTTTAAAAAGTGTGTACTCAGTCATCCAATAACCCGGTTGCAGCATCTGTCTGCCTATATATGAAATCTAAATTCTTGAATTATATTTTAATTGAATAATTACATCAATATCATATTCAAATCTTTTTTTATGGTTTTGATTCTCCATGCCCAAATTTGAGCAAAAGCAAGTAGATGAGAAAAAGACTGTTAACCATACTGATTATTCTTACTCTAAATAAATGACCACAAATCTTAGGCAAAACCTTTGAAATACCTTGCAATGCTTCTACTGTCTCTAATCGGTCATCACTTCTAATCTCTGAGAATGATCCTTTATGTCCTCTTTACTTTCTTAACTCTTTCGACTCAGGACATTGCTTTGTATTTCAATGAGAAAATTTAAGCAAACAAGCGAGCTACTTCATGTTCTCAGCAGCAGATTCACTAATCTGATTAAAGCAATACATGTATTAGCTGCTCTCTTGCTAGAACTGCTGAACTTCCTCGATGTGCTATGAATCCCGTGTACTCTTGAAATCGAGGGAAATAGCTCTTATAATGCTTTATGTATAGTCCTACTTTATCAAATTTTTCTTTCTTTTGCCTAATAACCCTTATCCCATACTATATAAATAAATTTCCTAGAAACTATACCTACACCTCCAGATGTTTCCTCATTAGTCAGTTTATAACAAAACTTCTCCAAAAATGTATACATAACATTTCTCACTTATTTATCTTCCTGTTTCTTATTAACTAAATCCAGGACTTGTTTTCTCTACCACTCCACTGAAACTTGTGTATCAAATTTAAGAACAGCTTGCATCTTGGCCAGTCTGAAGTCCAATACTTTTACATTACATTACCTGATCTCCCAGGAGCATCAATGTCTCCTTCCTGAAATACTTTATTTGCATGATTTCCTTGCCACAGCAGTGTACTTATATTTTTTCCCTTATCTGGCTGTTCATGAAATGAGATATTGAGCTGGTCAATTAAGGTAACCTGCCAAAATGAAAGTATCAAGTCAGTCTTTATTTGCTTATTGTGACAGTGCAAGCAAGGAGCGAATGAGGGAGGCACAAGCTCCCAGTATTACATTTTTTTTTTTCCAGTGTAATTGCACTGTGTTAAGATCTGGTGGATTCAGCACAAACAGGGAAAATTGCTTTACTGTGAAAAAGTCCTGAACAGAAGGCCTTTTAATGGATCTGTGGGGCAGAGGGAGAAAGATAGGAAAGAGCTAGGAGTAGAAAAATCCTAAGTAAAGAGGAAGAAAAGTACAAGACTCTGATAAAGGGTTTTTGGCAGAGGCACCTGAGAAGTGCTTTAACAAAGGCCTTAGATATGAGGGCCTCTGAATAATGGTGCCTGAGTTAACAAGGCAAATAAGTGTCTGAGCATGGTTTGCCAAGATAGGGAGAGAGTGCCTGAGCCTTTTACTGCAAATCTTTCCAATAAACATATAATGCATACCTAAACACCAAGTTTGGTGAGGGGAAGACAGCTTCCACCAACGAGGCCAGACAGACGAAGCTTTGCCATTACCTATGGTTAAGCCTGATAAACTACACATAAGATTTTACCCTGAAGCAAGACTCCTCAGCAAGCTGACTGACCTTGCTTACACCCCACTCTCTGTGGTTCATTTTCCCAAAAGTGGTCAGGCAGAGTTTTTATTTTTATTTATTTATTTATTTATTTTTATTTTTATTTTTAAGATGGAGTCCCTCTCTGTTGCTCAGCCTGGAGAGCAGTGGCATGATCTTGACTTATGCAACGTTGGCCTCCCAGGTTCAAGCAATTCTCCTGCCTCAGCCTCCTGAGTAACTGGGATTACAGGTGCGTGCCACCATGCCCAGCCAGTAATTTTTAAATGTAATTATATCATAATGCAAATTCTTTACTATATATACAGGTTCTACATAAGGCCCTTGCCTATCTCTCTGACTCCGTTATCCCACTCTAACCACAGTGGCCTTTATCCTACAAGCATGCCATGCTTGTATCTATCTAACCATCTTTATACCTTTCTGCTCAGAAAATATTTTCTCATAGTTTTCTTAATCATTCATGTCTTTGCTCAAATATTATCTTATCAAAGCAGTATTCTGTGACTACATGAAATAGTGTATCTACTTCCTATATTTATTGCTTTAATTTTATTCTTTAAATATAATCTGGTATCATATTACATATTTATTTGCTAACATTTTATTGTCTGTTTCATGAGAATATTTATTTTTATGAAGGCTAAAACTTTGCTGAATACTCATTGACTAAAACAATGCCTTATATATAGCCAATGGTTAATAAATGATAACTAGATATATCAACAAATTGAGAAACATAGGTTCAGTTATGTTATCCTATTTCTTAAAGTCAGGAAGTTAATGCATAACAGTTTGCTCTCAAAATTTTAAATAAAAACAAAAGAATAATTGGAAAGGAACATAGTGAAACTATGTGGTGGTATAGAAACTTAAGAATCTCCTGAGATTGATACCTACACCATTAATTTGGTTAATGTGCTTATGCTATCAACGTAATGTATTCCAAAAATAAGAATTTTCACCAAAAAAAAAATCTCCATCCTAAGACAATTATATTAAGCTTGATACCTTTAGTATTACCTCTTCTCTAGGTTCATGGGTACAGTTTGCAATTTCAGAAATGACCTTTATTGTAGTTCTTCCAAATGTAATTATAAACCCTACAATCACTGTCACCTTTGCTTCCATGGTAAAGGTACACACAAGTAGACATGACAATCACAGGGTGGTTAAGCCATCCAGTGGTTAGTTACTGCAGTTAGAAAATCACTTTATGTCACACTTGACCCTCTTTAAAGATATTGTTAATGCGTACCTCTTTTTATTAGTGAAAATTTCTTCAAATTTAATCCATTACTTTATTGGTCTTTAAGGTTTAGCCAACATTTCTCTATAAAAAGTTATATAGTAAATGCTTCAGCCTTTGTAGGTAATATAGTTTGTGCTGGAACTATTCCAGTTTGACACTGTAGTAAACAAAATGCCGTGGACAACTTGTAACTGAATGACCATATCTGTGTTCAAGAAAACATTACAAAAACAGGTTTCAAGCTCAATGTGTCCTGACAGTTGTAGTTTGCCATCCTCTACTCTTCTTTATCATGGACTTTCATAATGACAGGTGCTAATTTGTATCTGACTCCATCTTTTGACTTTTTCTTATCTTTTATGCTCTTGTAATTTCCCCACCTATCACATTACCAGCAAATTATCCTAACTTCTCAGACTATTCTTTAAAGGCTCTAACACTTGGCCCTCCCAGAAGATACTATTTCGAACCTTCCTCTTAAGTGAAGGTGTGGAAGTATATCATATGACACATACCTCTGAATAAAGAAATTAGTTTAGATTACATGTTGCTTCACACTGCTACTTCTAAACTATTACTTTTCTTTTTTAAACATTAAAGGAATTAATGGGTTAAAATACTATGGAAGGGAGCCTGTGTTGTTCACTTATTCATTCTTGTTGGTCTTTATTATATACAACCACTGCCCCAAGACCATTTACTCTTTTTCATCTAAGATTTAAGCAGCTTTCATGTTGTCTTCTCTACTCCAATGCTATGTGACTTCCCTACCAAATTGACAAGTCACTCATGAACCTGGTCCCTGTATACTGATTTCATACCAGGAATGCAGGGATGATTTAACATATGTAAGTCAATAAATGTGGTACACAACAAGTACAGATTTTAAAACAAAAATTACATTATTATCTCAGTAGATACACAACAAGCATTTGACAAAATTCAGCATCCCTCTATGATTAAAACCTTCATCTACAGATTCAGTGCAATTCCCATGAAAATAGTACCATCATTCTCACAGAACTAGAAATTCAATCCTAAAATTCATATGGAACAAAAATAGAGCCTGAATAGCCAAAGCAACACTAAATAAAAAGAGCAAATCTGGAGGAATAACATTACCTGACTTCAAACTATACTATAAGATCATAATCACCAAAACAGCACGGTACTGGTATACAAATAGGCATATAGACCAATGGAACAGAATAGGGAACCCAGAAATAAAGCCAAATACTTACAGCTGACTGATCTTTGACAAAGCAAACAAAAACACAAAGTGGGGAATGACACCGTAATCAACAAATGGTGCTAGAATAATTGACAAGCCAGATGAAGGAGAATTAAATTGGATCCTCATCTCTCACTTTATACAAAAATCAACTCAAGAGATATCAAGGTCTTAAATCTAAGACCTGAAACCATAAAAATTCCAGAAGATAACATCAGAAAAACCCTTCTAGACATTGGCTGAGGCAAAGACTTCATGACCGAGAGCCCAAAAGCAAATGCAACGAAAACAATGATAAATAGTTGGGATTAAACTAAAATGTTTCTGCACAGCAAAAGAAATAATCAGCAGAGCAAACAGACAACCCACAGAATGGGAGATAATCCTCACAATCTGTACATCTGGCAAAGGGCCAATATCTAGAATCTACAAGCAATTCAAACAAATTAGCAAGAAAAAACAAACAATCCCATCAAAAAATGGGCTAAGAACATGAATAGACAATTCTCAGAAGAAGATATACAAGTGACCTACAAACATATGAAAAACTGCTTAACATCTCTAATGATCAGGGAAATGCAAATTAAAACCACAAAGTGATGCCACCTTACTCCTGCAAGAATGGCCATAATCAAAAAATAAAAGAATAATAGAGGTTGGCGGGGATGTGGTGAAAAGGGAACAATTTTACACTGCTGGTGGGAATGTAAAGTAGTACAAACACTATGGAAAATAGTGTGGAGATTCATTAAAGAACCGAAAGTAGAACTAACATTTGATCCAGTAATCCAACTATTGGGCATCTACGCAGATGAAAAGAAGTTATACAAAAGACACTTGCACATGCATGTTTATAGCAGCACAATTCACAATTGCACAGTATGGATCCAGTCCAAATGTCCATCAATGAGTGGATAAAGAAACTGTGGTGTGTGTATGTCTATATATATATAGACATAAACACTATATATATGAACACTATATAAATATACTATCTATCTATCTATCTATCTATCTATCTATCTATCTATCTATCTATCTATCTATCTATCTATCTATCTATCTGTGAATACTATTCAGCCATGAACTTTTAGTCCCCCTGTCCTCTTCAGCCATCAACCCATAAGAACACACTGAAAGCTCTCATCAGCAGAAACTGTTCTAACTCAAATTCCTAGTTAAATCCTATTGCATCCTAAATGTAACTTTCTGATTTTCCTTTCCAACAATGTAAAATGTTTCTGGAATTTATCAAATACAGACTCCAAGTCCTTGTGTGAATTTCACTCTGTCAAATAGCCCTGCATTTCCAGCTTTTATTGTGTAGCCAACATTACCATATTATGCTCACATATTCTCATAGCTGTCTTACCCTTCTGTCTTTTATTGCAAGTAACTGACAAACCTTTATACTTTATACGAATTTCTAGTTCTTATACATAAGCAGTACAGGTCTGCTGGAATGAACCACACAGCAAGCAAGAGGAAAGTCACTTTAAATTCATAATTTACTATCTTAATTGAATCTTAAGTAACTCCTGGGAAACATAGTATTCTCCATGTGCAATTCACTCTACTATTCTAACATGCCAATGCCAATTCTCTCTCACATTCTTTAAACCTTAAACCCCTCACCCCCATTATTTTTTATTCTGTGCAGAAGTTTTAATCTCCTACTTCCAAATTTTTGTTCACATGTGCAAAACTACTTTTACTAGATTTGCTCCATTTCTTCTTTCTCCTTTGACATTAAAGAACATGTCTTTCATCCAAATGTCAATCTCTTCTCTAATCCTTTGAAAGCTACCTCTTCTAGTTATGTCTTTCTTATTGAGATAGAATTTTGTTCAGTAATCTAACATTTAGAAAATGTATATCCCTTTGTTTTATATCCGTTTAACCTCTTTCCTTTTTTTCACATCAACCCTACAGAAAGAGTGGTATGTATAGTTATAATTTATTTTTATTGTTTCACTCACTGATACCTATTTCCCCTTTTATTAATAAGAGTACTGAAATTTTTTGGAATCACTGTTTCTCTACCTTTATTAATGTGGTTCACATAAAGTCAAGTTTTCCTTTGGCCTCAGAGTTGGAAGTGGTAGCATAGCCTGACTGCTGAAAGCTTTGTTTCCTCTTTATAGTATCTGGCTTAAAAAGGCTTTCTATTTCAATCAGAAACAATTAAAGCTAACAATGACCCCTTTTGATGAGGTTAAAAATAGGCAGTTTTTTTTTTTTTCATCAGACGTTAAACTTTGCAGACCATAAGTCTGGAATTGCTGGTGTAGCCATGAAGAAAGTTTGTCTAAAAATCAGGTTTGTCTAAAAATAGAGGAGAGTAGAGCTAACAGTTAGAGAAATATAGCCATCTCCTCAGTTGAAGGCCTGGATTGTGTTTTGCCAGAAGGTCTGTCACAAAACCTTAGTGATTCCTTTTTTTTCACTAGTTTGATTGTGTTCTTATCACTTAAATCAGATATCCCTAATTTATAAGTATACTTTTTATATTTTAATTAATTTGTCATTTTCTCACTTTACTTATACTCAAATGTATCACATGCTCCCCATTATAGCAACAAACAACTTCTGCTATGGTCACCAAAAGCTGCTACATAGCAAAACCGTGGAAACTTTGTCTTTGTTTCATTTAACCTCTCAGCATCATTTGAAAGCACTTAACACTTTTTCTTGATAATGTAACACTGCCTAACTATTGATACAGACTATAAGCAGCTTTTAGAACAGTGCAATATTACCTCATGAATTGTTTTATTTTCTGAAGGAATTCTCATAGGAGCTCTCTGGGATGTTGGCTATTTGGTTCAGTGGAAGGTTGCCAAGAATCTGCAATCATACATGAATTAATTTAGTAATGTGAATAACATGTATACATTTCTTTTATTGTTTTACATTATTTAATTTTTTTCAGCTTGCATACTTTTTAAATGTAGGTGCTAATACAAATAATATAAGAAATATACATGTATTTTCATCAATCTTTGTACAATTTGGACGAGTTTAGCATGGATGTGTAGATGTGTGAGCCTGGGAATGACTTTTTTCAAATCTAAGTTATGGGCTTTAGCAATAATTATAGTAAGCTCTTTAACTTTAAGTCATCATTTTATTGTATGTGGATGTATGTATTTGTACACATGTATGTTTTCTGGAAGAGAAGCAGAAGTGATCATAAAAAACATGGCAAGTGATAAAATTTAGTAAGTAATATTCACAGAAAACAACTCAGTCCCTATGAATGTAATATACTCAATGCAGGTTTTTAAAAATATTTCTATGATCAATGTGTATGACTGTAAATAATCAAAATGGTAAGGATTACTTTCACAAAAAAATGTTTATACTGGAGATTTATATGAACCTTATTTAGTTCCAAAGTATTTGATGCAAGGTGTTATCAAAATTAACAAAAAAATTGATCTATAAAATAATAATGTAAAACAAGACGATCAGCCATACTTTTTCACAGCCTCAGCAAATAAAACAAGTTCTGAAGCAAGACTAAATAGTTTGATATTGCAAAGGATATAATATTCTGCCAAAAATTCATACTAAAATTTATGGTGGAACAGGTTTTGTGAAATCATTAAATGCTATTCATTCTGTGTGATGATGTTATTTTACTGATTTATTGTGTGTAAAATGATTCCTTATGCTAATTTTAATGAGTAGAAGGCTCTGTCATGGAGTCCTTATGCATATGTGCATGAATATTCCCTTATGTTATGCTTGGGTGTTTTCCAATCTTCTCAAAGAGTAAAAAATGAACTTTGGGTGAGACTGGAATTGCTACAAAATACTGACTCCATCAGATATGAACATTTTTACAAATACATTGAATGATATGAAAGAGAAATTGTCAACCTGAAAATGCAAGCCCATTCACAAAAATAAGGGAACACGCAATGCGTGTTTGGCATTATATAGATAACATTTTATGGGAGCCAGGAAACATAAGTTGGCATTTGAATGTTGATGTTTCTAAATTTTTCAACAGCTTTGTAGTTTGAATATGTAGTTTGGTATGACACTAAGTCACAAGATGTAAGAAATATGTTATAGCTATGTGGTAAATAAAGAGGAAGAAAACTTGGATTGTTGAAATTGTGAAGAACACTTTAAGAAGCTCTTGTATGAGAGTCAGACGATTAGGTTCTTAGTGATGTAAAGATTAAATAGCATAAAACATAAGCAACTTTAGACTGCCATGTTGCTTCAGTATTTCATCCTACTTGGTATACATCATATTATTTGATCATATTTAATAAAGTACTATTGCTTATACTTTTCAATAAAATTAGATTTAAGAATATCTTCTCTTTCTTATAATTCACACTGAGCTTACTAAGAACCTTATAATGTCCAGTGATAGTATTTTTCTAAAGGGAAATGTGGTTCACAGAGAAGAAACAATTGAATATATCAAAAACTTTGTATGTTTTATCCATAAAATATAACCTTAATATTGGATATTTACACTAAAGAATAAAAAAGTGATTATATTAGACAAATAAATTCTGCAGAAAAATATCAGTAATATGGATTTATAAAATGATATGGGAAACTTTAATATGGTTCCTTAAAACAGACCAAAAATAACTTTTCTGTACATGGTATAATTTAGTGTTTACCTAATACATATAAGTTATAAACACTTCTTTAATATGAAGATATACAATCTTCTCCATTTTTATAGTGCCCCTTTATTGTAAAATGATGTAAATATGCCAATAAAGAGAATATGCTAGTCTCCATATAAATATTTACAACTTTACTTAATGTATTAGTATAATGTTTTAAAACAGTTTAACTATTACAGTGTATTGCATTAAATTATATGATTAGTTAGTCCATAGATTTTTTGTGTGTGTGTCAGTAAAATTAACAAGGTAATATATGATGGAGACTTAATAGGTGTTGTAGATTCCTGTATTATATCTTTGAAATGGCATTAATTATAAAATATAAATTCAAAAAATATAACAGCTAAAATAAATAGATATTTTATCTTACAACAAATTCTAAGAAATAATGAAAAGATAAGAATGAATTAGAATTGACTTGAAGCATAATACCACATCCCAGTATGTTTATACACATGCTGTATACCATGCTTCATGTTTGCCATTTTTCCAAAAGTGGTAGATGTCAGTGCAGGAACAGACAACATTGGCAGCAAAAAAGTGTGATACTGCATACTAATGACTGTCACTTTCACTCTCAATTGTGGCAGTACTTCAGAAAATAGAACATTTATTTACCATATTACCCAGCAATTATATTACTAAATAATTGAAAGAAAACATATCCGCACAAAAGCTTTGACACCTGCACAGCAGTTTTATTAATGATAGCCCCAAACTGAAAACAATCTAAATACCCATTGACAGAATATTTGGACAAATAATTTGTGTTGTAATCATATACTAAATAAATTTCATCTTAAAAAGGAAATAAATACTGATTTTCACAACATAGAAGAACCCCAGAGGCATCATGCTAAGAGAAAGAAACCATATAAGAGTATGTATTTAGTGTTTAGTATTTAGATTCTATTTATTCAAAACTCTAAGAATAAAATATACAGTCTATAGTGGCAAGTAAGATTGTTAGTTGAGTGTACTTTGAAGTCAAATGAGGGAGATGAACTGATCAGTAATACAACAAAATTTTTTAAATTGATGGAAATTATTCTATATGTTGTTTGTGTTGCCAATAACAAAGGTGAATAACTTTGCAAAACTCATTAAATTGCACACTTAAATAAGAAAATGTTTATTTAATTGAATGAACTGCAGAACAAAGTAGACAAATCTTAGAATTAAACTTGTGACTTAAACACAGCAGGTAAATACCCAGGGAAGAGAACACAGGAAAATGTAATATAAAAAATATAGGAAAATAAATCAAGGCATAATAGATAGATTCTGAAATTACAAAAGATATCTAAGAGGGTTTCTTCAGAGAGACAATTGAGATATATAACATTTTTGTTACATATTATTATCCTACTCTTTTGTTGGCTAACCTATAGAATATAGCATGTTTGCTTGGCTTATTAATATTTACATCAAATTTACTCTTGTCTGAAAAATTGCTGGTGACAAATTATATCAGATATTTTTCTCTATATGTATATATCTTTACATTTGAATGATATTTATGATGAGTTTTGAAATCTGGATTGGTTTTCCTTTTGAAAACTTAATTGTGCCATTTTATTGTTTTCTATTTTTAATAATTCCTGTTAAGTCATAAGATGCTCCTTCTCAAGACTTACAACCATTCCGTACCCCAGCTGTTCAATGACGGTTTATAAACTTTTATTTTTGTCTCTTATTTTTAGCAGTTGTATCTTCAGTTTGTCTCCATTCCGCTTGGTGTTGATAAAATTCATCATAAAATTCTCCATCATTATTTTTGAAGCATGTTTTTGTCCCAATCTGTCTTCTCTCTTGCTGTAAGTCTAAATAAATGTTTCACAACTGTCTAATGTTCCCTATGCTAGTTCCTATATTTTTATCTTTTTTTTCTTTTTCTCTGTACTTCAGTCTAAATATTTTTGTATTGAATAGTCTTCCAGTTTTATAAATCTCTATTCAGTTGTATCTAATTCACTACTACACCCAGTTTTTAAGTTCTCAATCTTACTTATATTACATTGACTTTTTTTTAGAATTCCTACTTAACCTCTTTCATAGGATTTTAGGTCTCTACTAAAATTTTTCATCTTCTGTTATTTCCTGCTATGGTTCCACTCAAGTCCTACCTATGGTGCTTTTTTCTTTTAATAATAGTTTTGTATTAATGCATCTTATGCAAATTTTATAGTTGTTTTCTTTGGAAGACTTAGTCCAATACATATAACTCCATCATGATTGGACATGAATACATACATTTTAAGCCAATTTTAAAACTTTATAATTCAAAAGCATGTTTTACCTTTGTTAAAAATACATGTATATTTGATTATTAAGGCTGAGATGGCCTAAACAGTAAAATAAAACTAGAGACTTTACCAATCACAAGCTTCCAATTAAACTCTAACTAGATATTTTCTATGCTAAGCAAACATGTTTTATTTTTCTTGCTTCCGTGAAAATCTTATAAAAGTCTGTCTCTTGCCACCTTCATCCCCAGCAAAGTGCTAAACCGCTTGCTGACTGATGTTGTCCAATTTATGAATCACTGAATACTGAAATAAACTCCCAAAAATGTAAATGTGTGTCCATTTAACAACATTGTTTAAAAAATTGAAAAAACAATGGTTAAATATGTGTGTGTGCTTGTGTGTGTGTATGTGTGCATGTTTGTGTGTACACGTATGCATGTGAGGTCTCTACACTACAATGGGCAATGTTGTTAAATTCCATTTTTCAACTTTGGGAGCAGATAGAAACTTCCTGAAGTTCATGCACTATTAAAGTACTATTAAAGTCTAGGCTTGGGATTAGAATGCAAGTCTCAACATATTGCAGATATTCATAAAAATCAATGGAAGGACCCCAAGATGACCAACTAGAAGCTGCTAGTGGCTCTCATAGAGAGGAATGAAAGGAGCGAGTCAATATAGAACCTTCAACAGCGAGTCAAATATAGCACCTCCAGTGGAAATTAGACCCAATATAGCACTCATTGGGACTAATCAAAGAAGCAACTCGACCCACGGAGAATGAAGAAAAGCAGGATAATGATCCACCTGGGATCAGTATGGAGCCAGGGGAACCTCTCTCACTCAAAGAAGCAGTGAGTGAATGTGCAGCTTCAGGAATCCATGCTTCTCCCATGGATCCTTGCAATCCTAGGGTCAGGAGATCCCCTTGTGAACCCATTCCACCAGGGCCTTCAGTCTGACACACAGAGCTACCTACAGTCTCAGCAGAGCAGTTGCTCAGGCGCGTGCACACACACACACACACACACACACACACAGAGAAAGAGAGAGAGAGAGAGACTGGGCAGCCTTAGCCACTCAGTTTTTTAAAGATTTCCAGCAAAAGTACATGCAAACTCTGGCAAAGTGGGAGGGTAGTCCTCTATACATAACGCTATGAAAAGGGCTGAAACCAGGGGACTGAGCAGCAACAGTTTGCAGGCCCTGATTCCATGGCACCTCACAAGATAAAACCCACTGTTTTGAAATTCAGCCAGCCCCCAGTAGCACCATTGCACCTCCCTGAAATGGAGCTCCCAGGGGGAGGGGTAAGTCACCATATTTGCTGTTTGGCTGACTTAGCTGTCTCAGTCTTCAAACATTGGAGAGTCTAAGCCGACCTGGGGCTGGAGCGGGCCCTATCCTAGCACAGCTGCTCTATGAAAAAGTCACCAGATTGCTTTTTAAAGTATGTTCCCAATCTTATTTCTCCTCCTCGGTGAAATCTCCCAAGTAGAGTCTCCTGCTACCCTCACCGGTGGTCTCTAGCCAACAGAGGTTTCAAACCATCCTAGGATGGAGGTCCCAGAAAAAGGGGTGGGCTGCTATCTTTGTTGTTTGGGAGACTTAGCCATTCCAGCCTTTTGGCACTGGAGTGTCCAAGGTGACCAGGGGCTGAAGTGAACCCTCAGCACAGCACAACTGCTCTATGAGAAGACAGCTACACTGCTTTCTAAAGCAGGTCCCTGATCCTGTTCCTCCTCACTGTGGGGGATCACCTAACCTTACCTAACTGGGTGGGGTCTTAAACCACCTTCGATAGGTGTGTTTAGTCTGGCAACAGGTTCATACCTTGCTGGGATGGAGCTCCCAAAAGGAGGGGCAGGCTGCCATTTTCACTGTTTTGAAGTCTTCACTGTTGATACCTCTAGGTACTGGAAAATCTGAAGTGACTAGGGACTAGAGCAGGCCCCCAGCATACCACAGCAGCCCTGTGGAAAACTGGTCAGACTGTGGCGTGGGTTCCTGTTCCTACATATTCTCACCGGGCAGGTCCTCCAGGCGTGGGCCTCCAGTCATTCCTTGTCAGATCTATTGAGCCAGTAGCAGCTCTGCAGTTCCCAGGACAGAGTCCCTAGGGGCAACTGAAAGCTTCTCTGCCACTGCCTCTGCAGTGGGACTGCCCTTGTTACCCTTGGACTAACAAAGCAGCAAAGATTCAAAGTGCCTTATCCATACCTTCAACTAGCTGCAGTGGACCCAAGGAGAGAAGGCCAGTCTGTCTCTAATGGGTCCTAACCCTCCCCCGGCCCACCACCATGATCATTACTACACATGGAACCCATGGCTTAGACCCACAACACAGACCTTCCTTGGTGGACTGACTGCACTGAGAAGTTGCTGACTTGCATTTCTCTGAGGTAGAGCCCCAGGAAACAAGCAAAAGACCATTGGACACCACCACTACTAAGGTCCCTACCTCTGCTGCCTCCAAGTTGAGAAAGAAACATAAACACTGAGATTGCCCCAGTGCTGCAGTGGGCAGCCAAGGAGTGCCAAGCCGTGAAATACAGCCAGAACTCAACGGGGAGGGCGGCTCACACTTTCAGAGCATTGAGCGAGAACCTGGCTGCAAGTGTGGGAAAACATAAGGGAGCTCCACACACAGCCAAGCAAGGGTTTACCAACTGACTAATGTGCCTAAGCGCCACCTAGTGGATCAGAACCCAAAGCTTCTCAACACCAAAAATACCTCAATATACCCCCTTCTGAAACCAAAGACAAGAATTTCACTTCAAATAAAAACCCTGCACAAAACTTTGGCCCTGTGAAAACATTCAGAAGAGAAGTATATTGTCTGTACTCCATCTAAACTGCAGTTAAAGGAACGCTCACATGAAGAGATGAGAAAGAACCAACGCAAAACTTTGGTAACTCAAATGGCCATGGTGTCATATTCCTCCAAATGACCACACCAGTTCTCCAACAAGAGTTCTGAGCCAAGCTGAGCTGTCTGAAATGACAGAAATAGAATTCAAACTATGGATCGGAATAAAGATCTTCAAGATTCAAGATAATGGCAAAATGTAATCCAAGGAAACTAAGAATCAAAATGCAATAATATAGGAGTTAAAAAATGAAATAGCTGATATAAAAAAGAACCTAACATATCTGACAGAGTTGAATAACACAATACAGGAATTTTGCAATTCAAAAACAAGTATTAACAGCAAAATAAACCAAACTGAGGAAAGAATCTCAGAACTTGAAGACTGACTCTCTGAAATATGACAGTCAGATAAAAACAAAGAAAAAATAATGAAAATGAATGAACAAAATATATGAAAAGCATGGGACTATGAAAAGAGGCCAAATAAACAAATAACTGGCATCCCTGAAAGGATGGGGGAGGGTAGAAAGCAAACAACTTGGAAAACATATTTCAGGATATCATCCATGAAAGATTTCCCAACTTTTCTAGAGATGCCAACAAATAAGGAAAATATAGAGAACTTCTGCAAGATTCTACATAAGAAGTTCATCCACAAGACACATATTTGTCAGATGTTTCAAGGTCAAACGAAAGAAAGAATGTTAAAGGTAGCTAGAGAGAAAGGGCAGGTCACCTACCAGGGAAGCCGCATCAGGTTAACAGCAGATCTCTCTGCTGAAACCTCACAAGCCAGACGCCAGAAGAGATCAGGGTTCTGCATTCAACATTCTTAAAGAAAAAAATATTCAACAAAAAATTTTATATCCAGTCAAACTAAGCTTCCTAAGCAAAGCAAAGGAGAAATAAGACCCTTTTCAGATAAGCAAATGTTGAGGGAGTTTGTTACCACCAGACCTGACTTACAAGGGATTTTGAAAGGTGCACTAAATATGGAGAGGAAAGACTGCTAATAGACGGTAACAGAAACACAGTTAAATACACAGACCAGTGACACTATAAAGCAACCACACAAAGAAGCCAGCATAATAACCAGCTAGCAACACAATGACAGGATCAAATCCACATGTATCAATACTAACCTTGAATGTATATGGGCTAAATGTACCACTTAAAAGGTACAGAGTGGCAAGCTGGATAAAATGCAAGACCCAATGGTAAGCTGTCTTCCAGAGACCCATTTCACACATAATGACACCCATAGGCTAAAAATAAAGGGATGGAGAAAAATTTACCAAGCAAATGAAACCAGAAAAAAAGCAAATGCTGCCATCCTAATTTCAGACAAAACAGATTTCAAATCAACAAAGATAAAAAAAAAAAAAAAAAAGACAAAGGTAGGGAGTTGCATAATGATAATGCATGTCTTCAACATGAAGACCTAACTATCCTAAATGTATATTAGAAGCTTAATTTTTATATCTACCTCTCTAGTGTAAGATATTTTTGTCAATATAAGTTACCTTTAGTGTGTTTACTCAAACAGGAAACTCAAGTAGGAAAAATGTAAAATAATCAGAAAATAAAATTAAACAAAGGAAAGAAATCACTCATAATTCAACTTCAGAAATAAACTTCAGAAGTGAACTGCTTAGTAGGATTCTTCTATTCTACCTACTCTCACGTAGTTTATTATGTGAAAAATACTAATAAGCAGTCATAACTAAATACATTCATTATAATTCTTAGTTAATTAAATGAACAACCCACTGAACTTAATTTTTGTGGAAAACAAAATAAAATTTTATGATTCAAATAAATTAACAGTATTCATTTACATTGCTTAATAAAGAAATATACCATTTTACTTAAAACATACCAATACTAGATTTGAAAATAAAAAATTGTTACTTTGGATGTCAAAGTTTTATTTTGGAGCTTCTTAAAATCCTAAAACTTATTTAGCTTAGGCAAAACAACCTTTGGTTTTCAATGATATTTTTCCCAACTTATATTAGAGCAGTTACTATTCTCCTGCGTTTACTCTTTTCTTTAAATAAATTGGCTTGTTTTCCTTCAAAATAAGAGGATTGTAGGGGGAAATCCACAATATAAATTGTGTGGAATGTTCACAAGTCTATCTAAAGTCACACACATTTCTACGAGAGGGAGCTTACATTTTGCCTTTCATATAACATACTTCTTTTCTCCATACACCCTCTCAATCATGCTACTGCATTTATAGGTAGTTTCAGTCTTCTGTAGTGCAGTTTTTCCCGAAATGTGGATGCAATTTTTGTAGAAAAAATTTTACCTTACCCAAAGAAAGATCTCGGGTCTTTGCCTCTCTCTGCTTGGAAGTGATCTTTGGGCTTGTAGAATGTCATGCTTGATACCAGTGTCTTTGTTTGCGTTGGGGCTCTAGCCACTAGATAGCATAACAATGTGATTTGTGATGAGGGCTTTGGGTCATTCTATGTCAGTTCTTCCTCTAGAGGGAGTGGAGATTGAAGATATCAGTTTGACCACTGACAGAGCTGAAGACTAAAGTTCAGCCACATGGGAAGTATGTAATCAAAGTGATGAAGTGCAATTAAAAACTGGGTACCAAGAGTTTGGTAAGCTTTCCTGGTTTGTAATACTGTCATACATTATGGCTGAGAGGAGTTCACATTGTCTATGAATCCATGGAAAGCGGACATTGGGATGCTCTATGTTTGGACTTCTCTTGGACTCTGACCTACCCATCTCTTCTTTGGACTGATTTTCATCTGTATTTTTCCCAGGAATCAACTGTAACTGTGGATATTACAGTCTTCAGTGAGTTCTGTGAGTACTCCTAGCATATTATCAAACCTAAGGGTAGTTTGTAAGTGGTGTCCAAAGTAAAGGTAGCCTTGTGTAGACCGTGTTGCCCTGAACTTCACAGTTAATTAACTCAGACCAATCCAATTTAGTCATCTATAATTTGTCTCACATTGTTTTCCTAATAGATTTTACTGAAGTGCAGAGGATGGTAAAATAATATCACTGTACAGTAAGGAAATGTCTTTTTCATTTCTTTGTTGATTATTATCTCTGATCCTAGTCCCAAAATCTCCTGCCATGAACCTGGGTTTGACCTTTTTATGTATATTTTTCCTGACCAAGGAATTCCTAAGGCCAATTTTTCATAAACAAAAGTATAATAAGAAGTCTTACCATAAAAATTATATCTGTCTCTCTAGAAATAGTATTCAGCTTCCCTAGGGAAACAAATCAAAATACAGGCATACTGATATTTTTTAAAAATTAATTAAAAAAATTAAAACACAAAACAGAAGAAAGAAAATAGATTCTACCCCTTTCCATTATCTCTCTCCAAAAGAGACTGTAAGTTCCTGGTGGAGCATTTCTTCCAATTCCTGAAATGAGCATTGACTCAGAATAGATAACCAAGTAATAAAATAACTAAAGATAGAAAATGAATATCCATTAGTCTATACTGTTACAAATAGATAAATGAACAAATGCACAAGCAGAAGGGGAAAAGTCAGAACATAATAAATGTATAATAAATAAGAGAATTAAAAAAATTAATATTATACAAGAGTACTAATGGCTGTCAGTAATATTCACTGATGAATTTTAAAAGACGGAGAAAGCAAGTTTAAAGAGAAACAGAATATTTGAATAATCCAAAAGCATTTCCTAAATATATTTACTAATTACTGGGGTGGTTTTAACATATACCCTCAAATACTCTAACAATCCTTGCTTCGGACTGTAAAATGTAGTTCTCATCTCAAATGTAGACTGAATTGTGCTATTTATTTCTAATGACTGGAACACATAATGGGAAAATGATAATTTTGTTTTGGAGAAACCTCAATGATGACACCTTAATCAAGTGATAAATGTTACCGTTACCGGAAATACATCATGTTGTTACCATATATTTTCCAATATGACACGATAAGCAGGTCACTTTGCCTTTGAGACATTCTTCCCAAAAATCAGTAACTTCAGACCAATCATGAGAAAACGTAAGACAAACATAAATGAAGAGACATTTTACAAAATACCTCTCCAGCAGTATTCAAAAGCATGGAAGTTATAGTAAGAAGGGCAGACTGAGAAATTGTCACAGATTAAAGCAGGCTAAAGAGACATGATGACTAAATGCACTGAAATGACAGAATCAGAAAAAAGGGATATTAGTGAAGGCAGGGGTAAAATGTGAATGAAGCCGGAAGTTTATTCAATAATATTATGCCAATGTTAATTTCATAGAATTTATAATTTTACAATGGTTTTGTAAATGTTGACTGTAGGGAAAACTGGCTGAAGCATATATGAGAACTCTTTGCATTATCTTTTCAATATTATTTTTGTAATTTTAAAATTATTTCAAAACAAAAGTTTGAAACTGTCAATCACCAATATTTCACTATCTTGAATAAGAGAACAATTTGCAACCATCCTTTATAAATACCCTTTTTTGCTTTCCTGGTTTATTTCTCTTCATAATATAGAGGGTCATATTGACAATATGCTATCTAGTTTTCTTATTTGTTAATTGTTGGTTTTGTCTCCTCTAGAGCTAAGCTCCATAACTATAGTAATTTTGTATAAATTATTTCACTAATATATCTACTGTACCCAGAGTTCAGTAAATATTTATCAAGTTGAAAGATTCAAATTAAATATTGTCTAGTTTAGAAATATGTTTTGTATATAAATACCTCAATTTTTCATTTTGAGGTTTAAGAAAGATACTTATTCTGAGTAGTTTAGCCAAATTTAAACAATACACTTCACAATGCCTAGGACATATCTATTCATAATTCTCACAGATATAATGTCTTAATTAGTTCAGGCAGCTATAACACAATACCATAGGCTGGATGGCTTAAACAACAAACATTTATTCCCCATGGTTCTGGAGACTAGCAAGTCCAAAATCAAAGTGGCAGCAAGTTTGGTGTCTGATGAAGGCAATTTTCCTGCTTTGTAGACAGCAGTCCTCTTCTTGTTTCCTTACATGGGAAACAGGAGAGAGAGAAATAATAATAATAATAATATACTCTCCCGTGTCTTTTTATAAAGGTACTCATCCATTCACAGAGGGCTCCACTTTTATGATTCAATTACCTTCCAAAGGACAGACCATCATATTGGGGGTTAGGTTTTCAACATGAATTTGTTGTAGGCACAACAAATTCTTACTCTATAGCACTTACTCTATAGCACTATACTTACTCTATAGCACTAATACGCTATAGCACTAATACTCTATAGCACTAATACTTACTCTATATCAAATATTTACTCTATAGCACTAATACATTTTCTAAATTTTTATTATTCTTTATGTTGGAAATTAGCCAATTCTGTTCAAATAATAGTATATCATTAGTCATGGTTACCATTATAGGCAATTTTTGTCTATTTCCTTAAGAGAGTTAACCATGTTGTTCTTGGTTTAAATGATTGCAGTAATTATTAAATAATCATATCTTATGATAATAAGATATTATATCAGAGTGAATAGATGAGAATAATGATGACATAAATAATCCCAGTTCGTGTATCTTTTAGACTAAATCTAGAGTCACCAGTATAAAAATGTAAGTACTCAAATTATAGTTTAAGATGTTTTATACATTTTGTTTTATGACAAGACTTTGATATATGCTTATTTCTGGAATTTTATAGTTTTCAAATGACAGAAAAATGCAGCGTATGTTTTCTGTTAAAGCTTATGAAATTTTGTTGTCTATATAAATCTTTGACTTTTCACCCACACGTTCTTAAAATTAATCATGTTTGTTCTTGTTTTGGAGTACTTGATGAATTATATTGCTATGATTTGTGTATCAGATACTAAATGTTAAATGTTAAATTTTATAAAATTGTCTCGTCCATTCAGTCTCATTCATTCGTTTAGTAGTAAATCAAATTAATAAGGAATGGCAGAAATAAATGAGATCCAATTCCAGAATGTAATACTTTTATTTAAATTCGGTGTATAGATAAAAGTTTTAGTTAATTTTCTTGACAATTTATGCTGTTTTTATGCCAAAACTAACAAGAGACTCAGTTATCACCCCATAAGGAAGAAATAATAAACTGGAGAGAATTTAAAAATATATAAAAAGTATATATAAGTATATATGTGTGTATATATATACATATACATGATATAGATAGATAGATAGATAGATAGATAGATAGATAGATAGATAGATAGATAGATATCTGTGTGTANATAGATAGATAGATAGATAGATAGATAGATAGATAGATAGATAGATATCTGTGTGTATGTGTGTATACAAGATATTAGGGACCTAACATGTTCTCTGTATTTGCCCAGCATTTGCTTCTGCTTTTATTAAAATCTTATAGTTTACGCTTTGCCTGGATTTCCATAAGTTATGAGTATGTCCTTCTAATAGTACTCACCACAAATATAACTTGATTGAAGGTAGTTTAAGTTGCTCTATAAAGGTTATTCCCAACACACTGAGTTTCTCATTGAGATTTATCTTTGAGATATTACCTAACTTGATCTAGATATTGGGTAGATATATGATATGTTATATTCCAATATGACATGCACAATACATAAGATAAAGCCTTCACACTTTCACACCACTAAATATATTTAAACAATGTCAAATTTTGAAAGCAATTTCAAAATTCAGGACCAAATAGTCTGATAAAGACTTGTAATGAATATACTGATTTTTATGATTATGATTGATAAACATATTCACTTACATGTATGTGTTTATCAATTTTTGTTAAACATTAATTACATTTCTTAAATAACATACTTGTTGGAGACTGCTTGAATATGTTCATACTGATTTTAATTACAACTAGTTTCAGTAAAGAAAAAGACAATACTCTACAAAAATAAAATTTTAAATTTGAACATAAGTATTTTCCCCCATTGAACTCCAAGTTAAGTAAGCTTGTGTAACTCGTGTAGAAAATCCATCACACCCATCTTTCTGTGTTCCTACCGTCAGCATTTTCAGTAAGAAAACAATCTCAGAAGTGTAATGAGCAATGTTATATTTTAGTTAAATCACCCAGATGTTCTTTTTTATTATAATTTTCCCCTGGAAAACAAGAACAGGTGGTTACTTGTACTCTACCGAGAGAGAGAGAGAGAGAGAGAGAGAGAGAGAGAGAGAGATGATTTTTAAAAATATATAGATGGTCTCATGTCAGTTATTTTTCCAAGAGTCACAGCTCTTCCAACAAGAACATGTTTTGTTATAAGCTTCTTAATTCTGCCAAATTCTATTTCAGCTTACTTCATAGCTGGGTCTTTGCCACAAACACAAACTGTTCTATGGTCAGTGTGTTAAAACAATCATCTAGAAACAGTCTGTTTGCATCAGTCTTAACTCAAAATATATTATGTATTTCTCATTGGATTGCCAACTCTTTTGCTTAAGCTCATTGTTCAAAACTTTGAAAATGCAAGTCCGTGTGTGTGTGTGTGTGTGTGTGTGTGTGTGTGTGTGTTTGTGTTTTGCTGGTTTCCCTTTGAATCCTAATTTTTTAACAGCACCTATAAGAAAAATTGTCAGAAGCTAGAATGAAATCTCACTTTTAAACCAAGATATGTCTCTTGAAATTACAGATACTGAACATCTTCAAACATTTCCAGATGTTCTAGCTAAATATGTTAAATGTATTGTGGTGAGGTGCCTGAGCAAGGACATTTTGACAAATAAGTCCTTTTGATTACTAAGTAAGAATGTTTCTTTTAATAAAAAGAATATTTGCTCATTTTACTTACCAATGGTAAATTTAGCAGCAAGTACTGACATTTGAGTATGTACTAAGATATATTTCAGTTGACAATTCCGATGACCTTACATTTGGATTCTGTAAAAAGTTTGTCCTCTGGGAGAGTGACAGTAAGTGAGATGAGTGTAGAAGGAAGGAAGGAAGGAAGGAAGGAAGGAAGGAAGGAAGGAAGGAAGGAAGGAAGGAAGGAAGGGAGGGAGGGAGGGAGGGAGGGAGGGAGGGAGGGAGATTGCTTTTAACTTGAGGTTAGCTAAGTTATTTCTATAAGCCAAGTCACATATATTTTAAGCTTTGTGAACCCTATGCTATCTATCATAGCTATTCAACTCCATGTTTCATAATAAAAAAAAGCAGACTTAGACAATTGTAAACAAATGAGTGTTGCTGTGTTCCAACAAAGCTTTACCTACAAGAGTAGGATGTGAGCTGGATTTGATCCATAGGACAGCCATGGTTTGCCAGCCTTGGGTATAAGAGAATATATAATAAAGATCTGAACATGCTTAATGCTGAATATATTTTTTGAGTGAGTGATATTGGTTATAATATTTCCCTCTTTGCATTTGTTCAGTAATAAACTGAAATATCCTCCACTAATATTTTTAATTTTTATTTTTATAGATTTAAGGGGTACGAGTGCAGATTTCCTTTATGTACATACTGTGTAGTGGTAAAGTCTGGGCTTCCAGTGTACACATCTCCCATATAGTAAACATTATACCCAATCAATAATTTTTCATACCTCACTCCCTTTCTACCCTTTCACCTTTTGTAGTCTCCACTGTACATTATTCTACTCTGCTTGCCCATGTGTACCCACTGCTTAGCTCCCAGGTTTAAGTGAGAACATCTAATATTTGACTTTCTGTTTCTGAGTTATTTTACTTAGAATAATGGCCTCCAGTTCCACACATCTTGCTACAAAAGACATTATTTCATTCTTTTTTATGGCTGAGTAGTATTCCATGGACTTTATACATACTGCATTTTCTTTATCCAGTCTTCATCCATTGATGGATAGTTAGTTAGGTTGGTTCCATGCCTTTGCTATTGTGAGTAGTACAGTGATAAACACATGAGTGTGGGTATCTTTTTGATGTCATGATTTTATTCCATTTGGGTGTATACTCAGTAGTTGGATTGCTGTATTTTTAGTTCTCTGAGAAATCCCCATATTGTTTTCCATAAAGGTTGTACTAATTTTCATTTCCACCAAAAGCATGTAAGTGTTCTCATTTCTTCACATCATTCCCAACATCTGCTGTTTTTTTGACTTTCTAATAATAGCCATTCTGACTGGTGTAAAATGGTATCCCATTGTGGTTTTAATGTGCATTTCTTTGATGATTAGTGATATTGAGCATTTTTTCATGATTTTTGGCCACTTGCATGCCTCCTTTGAAAAATGTTTGTTCCTGTTTTTGCCCACTTTTTAATGGGGTTATTTGCATTTTTCTTGCTGAGTTTTTTGATACTTGAAGATTCTGATTTAGCCCTTTGTCAGATGTATAGTTTGCAAATATTTTTCCCATTTTGTAGGTTGTCTGTTTATTCTCTTAATTTTTTTTTTTTTTTTTGCTCTGCAGAAACTTTTTAGTTTAATTAAATTACCTTTGTCTATTTTTGTTTTTGTTGCATTTGCTTTTGAGACCTTAATAATTAATTATTGGCCAATACCGATATCCAGAAGAGATTTTCCTAAGTTTACCTTGGGGATTTTGTATAGTTTCAGGTCTTATGTTTAAGTCTTTAATCCATCTTGAGTTAATTTTTGCATATGATGACAGGTACAGGTCCAGTTTTATTTTTCAGCATATGGCTCTTCAATTTTCCCAGCATCATTTATTTGAATAGATTGTCCATTCCTCAGCGTACATTTTAGTTGACTTTGTCAAAAATCAGTTGGTTGTAGGTATCTGGCTTTATTTCTGGGTTCTGATTTTGGTTCCATTATTCTATGTGTTTACTTTTGCATCAGTACCGTGTTGTTTTGGTTACTATGAGCTTATAGTATAATTTGATATCAGGTAATATGATACTTTCAACTTTGTTCTTTTTTCTTACGATTGAGTTTTTATTCAGAATCTTTATTGGTTCCATATCGATTCTAGAGTCATTTTTCCAGTTCTGTGAAAAATAACATTGGTGCTTTGATAGGGATGGTATTAAATATGTAAATTGCTTTGGGCAATGTTGATTATTCTAATTCATGAACATGGGATATTTTTCCATTTGTTTGCCTCATCTATCATTTCTTTCACTGGTGTATTGTAGTTCTTGTTGTAGAGATTTTCACCTCCTTGGTTAAATGTATTCCTAGGTAATTTATTTATATGTATGGCTATCATAAATGAAATTTAGTTCCTGATTTGATTCTCAACTTAAAAGTAATTGATACACACACATGCTACTGATTTTTGTGCATTGATTTTGTGTCATGAAATATTGCTGAAGTCATTTCCAAAATCTAGGAGTCTTTTGGAGGAGTCTTTAGAGAGTTCTAGCTGTAAAATCATATCAAGAGTGAACACAAATAGTTTGACTTCCTCTTTTCCAGTTTGGATGCCTTTTATTTATTTCTCTACCCTAATTGCTTTGGCTAAGACTTCCGGGACAATTTTGAATAAGCATGGTGAAAGTGGTCACTCTTTCCTTGACTATATGCCTTGATGATGCTCATCTTGTTAAGTATCCCACAGGTCTCCTCTGGGCTTTTTGTATCTGGTCATCTACATCACTAGAAAAACGAGAGAAATTTTTTTGAATTATTTCCTCAAATATGTTTCCCAAACATTTAACCTTTTCTTCTTCTCCCTCAGGAACGCCTATAACTTTCAGGTTTGCTCACTTTACATAATACTGTATTTTCTAGTGTTTATACTTCCTACGGGGGAATGCTTTCAACTTTTCTCCATTCAGTATGGTGCTGATTGTGGGTTTGTTATACACGGTTTTTAATATTTTGAGGTATGCTACTTCCATAAGTAGTTTGTTGAGAGTTTTTATCGCAAAGGGTGCTGAATGTTATTGAATGCTTTTTCCATATTTATTGAGATGATAATGTTTTGGTTTTAATTATATTTATGTGGTGAAAAACATTTATTGATTTGTGTATATTAAACCATCTTTGCATCCCTGGAATAAGCTCACTTGATCACAGTATATTAATTTTTTGGTATGCTGTTGGATTTGTTTGGTTAGTAGGTTCTTGAGGATTTTTGAATCTACGTTTAGTAGAGATATTAGCCTGTAGCTTTCTTTATCTGTTGTGTTCTAACTTAGCTTTGGTATGATATCACCCTCACCAGGGTGATACTGGCTTCACAGAATGTGTTAGGGATGAATCCCTCCTCTTCAATTTCTCTGGAACATTTTCAGTAGGATTGTCACCAGTTCTTCTCTGTACATCTGACAGACTATGAATTTGTGTGGTCCTGGGCTTATTTTTGTTGGTAAATTTGGTATGGCTCATTTAATTTCGCCATTCATTGTTGGTTTTTTCAGGATTTCTAATTTTTCCTTGTTCAATTGTATGTTTTGTCCACTTCCTCTGTTGTTTTCCAATTTGTGTGCATAGAAATGCTCATAATAGTCTCTGTTAATTTTTGGTGTTTTTTACGTGGTATCTTTGAAAGGTTGTCTTTATTATTTCTGATTATGCCTATTCAAATCTTCATTCTTTTTTGCTTGGTTAATCTAGCTAGCAGTCTTTCTATTTGATTTACCTTTTAAAAAACCAACATTTTGACTTTCCATTTCACTGATCCTTTATATTGATTTTTGATATGGTTTGGATCTGTTTCTCTGCCAAAATCTCATGTCAAATTTCAAGCCCCAATGTTGGAGGTAGGGCCTGGGTAGAAAGTGATTGAATCATGGGGTAGTTTCTCATGGTCTAACATCATGCCTCTTGGTGGTGTTGTGGTGATAGTGAGTTCTCATGAGATCTGGTTATTTAAAAGTGTATAGCACCTCCAGCCTCTCTCTATCTTCCTTCTGCTCTGGCCATGTGAGATCCTCACGTTCCCTTTGCCTTCCATCATGATTGTAAGTTTCCTGAGGCCTCCCCATAAGCTAAGCAGATGCCAGTATCATGTCTCTGTACAGCCTGTGGAACCATAAGCCAATTAAATCTAATTTCTTTATAAATTACCCAGTCTCAACTATTTCTTTTCAGCAGTGCGAGAATGGACTAATGCAATTTTTGTCTCAATTTTACTTATTTCTGCTCTGATATTTGTTATTTCTTTTCTTCTGCTAGCTTTGGATTTGGTTTGTCCTTGTTTATGTAGTTCCTTGAAATATGACATTTAGATTGCAAATTTAAGATTTTTCTGTTTTTGATGTAGGCATTTAACACTACAAATTTCTTCTTAGCACTGTTTTTGCCTTATCCCAGAGGTTTTGTTATGTTATGTCTCTATATTCATTTATTTCAATTCCTTTTTCAAGAAAATTTCTACCTGAGTTTGATTGTTTCTCTAAAGATCATTCAGGAGTAACTTAATTTCCACAAATTTGTATTTTTTTAGAGTTTCTCTTTTTATTAATTTCTAGGTTTATTCCACTGTGGTCTGAAAAGATTCTTGATATAATTTTAATTTAAAAATTGTTAAGACTTGTTATCTGGCATATGGCCAATTTAAAAAAAAAGTTTCACACACAGAAAAAGAAGAATGTATGTTCTGCAGTTTTGGGGTAGAGTGATTTGTAAATGTTCATTTAATTCTAGAGATTTTTGTTGGTTTTCTACCTTGATAACCTATGCAGTTCTGTCATTGGGGTGTTGAAGTATTTTCTTAGGTTTAGTAGTATTTGTTTAAGAACCTGGGTTCTTTCATGTTGGGTGAATATATATTTAGGATCATTATATATTCTTATTGAACTGATGCCTTTACCATTATCTAGTGACCTCTACTTGTCTTTTTTAAACTGTTCTTGATGTAATGTCTGTTATATCCTACATTAGTATAACTACTCATGCTCACTTTTTTGTCCATTTGCATAGAATATCTTTTTCCACCCCTTTACTTTGAATTTGTGAATGTCTTTACCCATTAGTTGGTTTTCTTTTAGACAATATCTCATTGAATCTTGTTTTCTAAATCCAGTTTGCCACTGTAAATATTTTAAGTAGAGTATTTAGTCCACTCACATTTAAGGTTAATGTTAATATGAAAGGTTTTGTTCTGTCATGATGTTAATTGTTATCCAATTGCTTTGTATTCTCAATTGTGTGCTTGCTTTATAAGATCTATGAGTTTTAAATTCTCATGTGTTTTTATGATGGTGATTAGCATCCTTTCATTTCCGTGTGTATAATTCCCTTGAGAATGACTTGTAGGATCTGTCTAGTGGTGGCCAATTACCTTAGCATTTACTTGCCTGAGAAATTACCATGTAAGGTTTTGTTCCTGTCATTGATGTTGTTATCTAGTTGCTTTGAATTCTCAATTGTGTGCTTGCTTTATAAGAACTGTGAGTTTTTAAATTCTCATGGCTTTTATGAGGATGATTATCACCCTTTCATTTCCATGTATATAACTCCCTTGAGAATTTCTTGTAGGATTTGCTTAGTGGGGACCAATTCCCTTAGCATTTACTTGTCTGGGAACTACTTTATTTCTTCTTCAATAATGAAAGCTAGTTTAGAAGGATAAAACACTATTAGCTAGCAGATCTTTTATTTAAGAAGACTGAAAATAGGGCCTTAGTCTCTTCCAGCTTGTAAGCTTTCTGGTAAGACACCTGCTGTTAGTCTGATGGGATTTCTTTTTTTTTTTTTTTAATTACACTTTAAGTTCTAGGGTACATGTGCACAACAGGCAGGTTTATTACATATGTATACATCTGCCATGTTGGTGTGCTGCACCCATTAACTCGTCATTTACATTAGGTATATCTCCTAATGCTATCCCTCCCCCCTCCCCCCACCTCACAACAGGCCCCTGTGTGATGTTCCCCTTCCTGTGTCTGAGTGTTCTCATTGTTCAATTTCTACCTATGAGTGAGAACATGCGGTGTTTCGTTTTCTCTTTTTGCAATAGTTTGCTCAGAATGATGGTTTCCAGCTGCATCCATATTCCTACAAAGGACATAAGCTCATCTTTTTTTATGGCTGCATAGTATTCCATGGTGCATATGTGTCATATTTTCTTAATCCAGTCTGTCACTGATGGACATTTGGGTTGGTTCCAAGTCTTTGATATTGTGAATAGTGCCACAATAAACATACATGTGCATGTATCTTTATAGCAGCATGATTTATAATCCTTTGGGTATATACCCTGTAATGGGATGACTGGGTCAAATGGTGTTTCTAGTTCTAGATCCTTGAGGAATCACCACACTGTCTTCCACAATGGTTGAACGAGTTTACAGTCCCACCAACAGTGTAAAAGTATTCCTATTTCTCCACATCCTCTCTAGCACCTGTTGTTTCCTGACTTTTTAATGATTGCCATTCTAACTGGTGTGAGATGATATCTCATTGTGGTTTTGATTTGCATTTCTCTGATGTCTAGTGATGATGAGCATTTTTTCATGTGTCTGTTGGCTGCATAAATGTCTTCTTTTGAGAAGTGTCTGTTCATATCCTTTGCCCATTTTTGGATGGGGTTGTTGTTGTTGTTGTTTTTTTTTTCTCATAAATTTGTTTGAGTTATTTGTAGATTCTGGATATTAGCACTTTGTCAGATGAGTAGATTGCAAAAATTTTCTCCTGTTCTGTAGGTTGCCTGTTCACTCTGATGGTAGTTTCTTTTGCTGTGCAGAAGCTCTTTAGTTTAATTAGATCCCATTTGTCAATTTTGGCTTTTGTTTCCATTGCTTTTATTGTTTTAGACATGAAGTCCTTGCCCATGCCTATGTCCTGAATGGTATTGCCTAGGTTTTCTTCTAGGGTTTTTATGGTTTTAGGTCTAACATTTAAGTCTCTAATCCATCTTGAATTAATTTTTGTATAAGGTATGAGGAAGGGATCCAGTTTCAACTTTCTACATATGGCTAGCCAGTTTTCCCAGCACCATTTATTAAATAGGGAATCCTTTCCCCATTTCTTGTTTCTCTCAGGTTTGTCAAAGATCAGATGGCTGTAGATGTGTAGTATTACTTCTGAGGGCTCTGTTCTGTTCCATTGGTCCATTTCCCTGTTTTGGTACCAGTACCATGCTGTTTTGGTTACTGTAGCCTTGTAGTATAGTTTGAAGTCAGGTAGTGTGATGCTTCCAGCTTTGTTCTTTTGGCTTAGGGCTGTCTTGGCAATGTGGGCACATTTTTGGTTCCATATAAGCTTTAAAGTAGTTTTTTCCAATTCTGTGAAGAAAGTCATTGGTAGCGTAATGGGGATGGCATTGAATCTATAAATTGCTTTTGGCAGTATGGCCATTTTCACGATATTTATTCTTCCTATCCATGAGCATGAAATGTTCTTCCATTTGTGTGTGTCGTCTTTTGTTTCATTGAGCAGTGGTTTGTAGTTCTCCTTGAAGAGATCCTTCACATCCCTTGTAAGTTGGATTCCTAGGGATTTCTTGTATATGTGATTAGATCCTTCTCTCTTATTGCTTTTAGGAATTTTTCCTTCTAATTACTTTGGACAGTCTGATGACTATATGCCTTAGTGATGTTCATCTTGATAAGTATCTCACAGGTCTCTTCTGAACTTTTTGTATCTGGATGACTACATCATTATCAAGACCAGAGAAATTTTTTCTGAATTACTCCCTCAAATATGTTTCCCAAACTTTTAACTTTTTCTTCTTCTCTCTCAGGAATGCCTATAACTTGTATGTTTGATTACTTTACATATTCCCATATTTTCCAAAAGCATTATTCATTTTATAAATTGTTTGTATTTCTTTTCTATCTGAGTTGTTTCAAAGACCAGTCTTCAAGCTCTGAAATTCTTTCATCTGCTTGGTCTAGTTGATTGCTAACACATCCAAATAAATTTTGTGGTCCTTTAGTAAATTGTTTATATTTTCATAAGTTCTATTTGTTTTGTAAAAATATCTGTCTTTAGGGAATGTTTATTCATATTTTAAATTATTTATGATTCATTTGCATTGCATTACAACTTTGTCTTGTATCTCATTGAGCTTCCTTACAATTTGTAGTCTAAATTTTTTATCTGTGTTTATGGAATTTTTATTTTGGTTTCAATTTATCACTGGAGAGGTAGAGTGATCATTCTAGATTGCCACAACACTCTCTTTTTCATTTTTTCCAGAGTTCTTATGCACATTCCTTGTCAGTTGGAGAAGTTGTCATTTATTTTTTAATTTAATTTGGACCTTTTTTCCTCTTTGAAATTGTGACTGTTGCATATATTGGGTAGGATTAGTATCCTTTTGCTTTGCTTCTTTGTGCTTATTGGTAGCCAAAGCTCTGTATGCATTCTTTCATTATAGATAGCCTTAGTGTAGTGGTTTTCTCAAATGCTGGTTGTTTGTAGGTTGTAGTAGTGGCATATTGTATGTGGGGGCAAGCTAATGATCTCCTGCATAGATGGGAATGTAGAGGTCTTGGGAGGTTTATCTCATTCCCCAGTGCTGTACATTTCCAGGAGCAGGAATTATATTGAGTTCTGCAGCTCATGCTGCAGGTGAGTCGGTGGTGCTTATAGGCAAGAGTCACTCAAGCAGGTTACAATGGTATCAGTCAAAGTTGTAATGGGTGATGCAGCTTGACCTCCAGGCCAGCAGGTGGCACTTGCAGGAGAGAGCCAGCTGCAGTAGTGGCAGTATAACTTTTACTGGCATTTGTTAATCAGAAGTGCCAAGGTGTTCTGGATGATATTCAGGACCATGAAGGTCCCAAGATTCCCCATCCTAGGCTTGCCACGAAGGTGACTGTCTGGGGAAAATATGGATGGGGCTGAGTCAGGCAAATCCACTACCAGGCTCTGCAAGGCAGGTGCAAATGGGAACCTTGCAGGGGCTTAAGGGCAGCTCTCAGACCACTGAGGCAACCCTTCAAGGACGGATTTGAGGTGCCTCTCCCACACCACACAGCCAACAGAGGGAAAGAGAGATGGTTAGAGTCTTCAGCCTGGCAGGCAGTGGTGGAACCTGTTCAGCTTCCACACCCTCAAAATAGCAGGTCTCCTTCCAGCATCTGGTCATGGCAGCAGGTCAGAAGGTTTAAGCCAGTTCTAAACATTCCATGTTCAGATTCCATGTTCAGTCTCCAGCTGACTCCCTACCTGGAGGAAAAACTGTAGCTATCATGCCACAACCTTCTTGGTCCATTATTTTGAAAGGAAGAGTGTCCAGCTTCTACATCACAGCACAAACATATTTCACACTTTTCTCTGTTCTGGCAGTAGACCTCGTATCTTGCTGAAGATTGTATCACCAATCTTATCTTCATGCCCCTGGATGGTATGCTTGTGTCCTGGGTATATAAGTCTGTCCTCATGCTGCTAATAAAGACATACTCGAGACTGAGTAATTTATAAACGAAAGAGAGGAGGCCTCGCAATCATGGCAGAAGGCAAATGAGGATCAAAGTCCTGTCTTGCAAGGCAGCAGACAACAAAGCATGTAGCTAGGATCACAGAAGCCTATTGTGGGAATATAAAGCCCCAGAATTCCTTCACCTACCCCTTCCTTGGGTCTGAGTTCAGGTCCCTGAACTGTTCTTAGTACTCAGCGACCCTAAGCATTCAGCCCTGTTTCCTATTTCTTTAACCACGGTATCTCTCTTCACCTTTCTATTGTATTTTAGTGTTCAGGCTTAGAAAATCTATTTGAAGTGTGAAGATTTTTTGTACAGTTTTGCTCTTCTCTATGGGAGAGGCACGTCCTAGTTGCATCTAGTTAGCCCTCTTGAACCTTTTCCTCAGAAGCAGTATTCTACTAATTTTGTGATCATTTATATCACATTTAATTTGCCTAATAGAAAAATTATTATAAAGACATATCCAATTTAAAATTTAATTCATAGAAAAAGCAGAGGTATTTAATATTTAGATGTAAGTGAAAAAGGAAATAGGAAAATCTATGCATTATAAATTAATCATGCATTAAAAATATGTGAATAGTTGAAGTCAATTCTGTGATTCATCCTAACCTCAATTTTCTTTTCTGCATTTTATGTGTTTTCTTTTTCAAAAATATATTTAATATTTGTTCCATGCTGGTTTTCAACCTTGCAGCATTATGTTATTCAAAACACTATGAATAGGGATATATATATAAATATCAGAGAAAAAGAAAAAGTAAACTTATTAAAACTATAACTACCAGTTATTGTTTGTAAAGCAAAAAGTCACATTTGTATTATTTCTATCATCAATTAAAAATAAAGTTCTGAGATTAATTGTGAGTAATTAAGGTAACAGTTATTGAATAGTAAATATTTGTTGGGATAACTAAGTTATTATCAAAGATGTTTTCACAATTATATTGATGTTGTAACTCATCTTGAGCAATAGCATGTTGTGTTCTTATATATGAAGCATCATGGTGGAATAAAATGAGAGGTAATTTTGAGCCTTCTACCTTGTCTTTAGAAATATATGCAATCTAACTGTGATGATAATTTTTATATATATTACAAATGTCTACAGTTTTCTAATAAGGTACGCACTAATTCTCTTCTAAATTAAAAACATACACACACATGCATATTCACACAGGCACACACACAGGAAACAACTAGACATCATTAAAAAAGATTTAAGATAATTTTTTTATTATTATTATACTTTGAGTTCTAGGGTACATGTGCACAACATGCAGGTTTGTTACATATGTATACTTGTGCCATGTTGGTATGCTGCACCCATCAACTCATCAGCACCCATCAACTCGTCCTTTACATGAAGTATAACTCCCAATGCCATCCCTTCCCCCTCCCCATAATAGGCCCCGGTGTGTGATGTTCCCCAAGTAATCTCATTGTTCAATTCCCACCTATGAGTGAGAACATGCAGTGCTTGGTTTTCTGTTCTTGCGATAGTTTGCTGAGAATGATGGTTTCCAGCTGCATCCATGTCCCCACAAAGGACATGAATTCATCCTTTTTTATGGCTGCATAGTATTCCATGGTGTATATGTGCCACATTTTCTTAATCCAGTGTGTCACTGATGGACATTTGGGTTGATTCCAAGTCTTTGATATTGTGAATAGTGCCACAGTAAACACACGTGTGCATGTGTCTTTATAGCAACATGATTTATAATCCTTTGGGTATATACCCTGTAATGGGATGGCTGGGTCATACGGTATTTCTAGTTCTAGATCCTTGAGGAATCGCCATACTGTTTTCCACAATGGTTGAACCAGTTTACAATCCCACCAACAGTGTAAAAGTGTTCCTATTTCTCCACATCCTCTCCAGCACCTGTTGTTTCCTGATTTTTTGATTGCCATTCTAACTGGTGTGAGATGGTATCTCATTGTGGTTTTGATTTGCATTTCTCTGATGGCCAGTGATGACGAGCATTTTTTCATGTGCCTGTTGGCTGTATGCATGTCTTCTTTTGAGAAATGTCTGTTCATATCCTTTGCCCACTTTTTGATGGGTTTTTTTGGTTTTTTTTCTCGTAAATTTGTTTGAGTTCTTTGCAGGTTCTGGATATTAGCTCTTTGTCAGATGAGTAGATTGCAAAAATTTTCTCCCATTCTGTAGATTGCCTGTTCACTCTGATGGTAGTTTCTTTTGCTGTGCAGAAGCTCTCTAGTTTAACTAGATCCCATTTGTCAATTATGGCTTTTGTTGCTGTTGCTGCTGGTGTTTTAGACAGGAAGTCATCATTCATCTCATCATCATTCATTCTCCTCCCGTTGATTTGTCATGCTCCCCTTTATCACATATAGACAACTCTAGATTGGAGTTAATATTCTGTTTTATTATTTTGTTTATATTATTTTGTTTTGTTTCTTCACACAAAAACTTTATTAATGCAAAGTTTTGGCTTTGGAGTACATATGTATACACATTTAAGATGTGTACGTGTGCAATGTATGTGTTGGTTTAGCTATAAATACAGCCATGTATTTATCACTGTAAGACAAATATTTTTTATCCTACTTAAAAAATATCAACAGCTATTTATTGATGCAGTTTGTCTCTCTATATATATTAGAATAATTTTACAAAGTTTATAAATCAGTCAAATATTGTGGAATGTTTTCTCATGTACTCAATTACTTTCCCATATAATTTTTTAATTGTAAATATTTTATTGTAAAAATATTTTTCATTATTGCTTTAAAAAATTTCAAGAATAAACACTTTTATTGTCCTTTATTTTTTCTACATTTTCTAATTGGTTGTTACATGCAGAAAATCGCTACTTATTTCTGTAGTTTGAACTTGCATCTAGCATTTGTACGGCACTCTGTAGTTTGCTTATTCATTCAGTTGCTTTTCTAAATTGGTAACTGTGTCGTGTATAAATAATGACAGTATTTTTCCTTTTTTATGTCTATGCACACTAATGTATGTTTCTTTCTATGATTACATATTATTTATACTATTGGCCAGAATTAATAACTGGTTTTGTTCATTCTCCTTGTCATATATGTATATTGATTATATTCTCTTCCTATTCAAGAGCTACATTTGGAAATATCTTCAATATTTCTGTGACTGCCAAACAATATTTTATTATATCCTTATAGAGGTCATAGGATATAATATTTTAGGTTCAATTGTTTGCAAAGAAAACATAACATGGGAATGTGATTCCCTGAAAAACAGAAAACAAACAAGATGTCCCAATGATGATACTGCTAACTGCCTGGAAGCACTTTTTAGACCGCAGAGCGATCAGGGAGAAGCAAGAAGAGCACTAACGTTTTGGAGACAGAGATTAAATATTAAAAAGGCTAAAGTGGCTGCAATTCATGGGACAATGTAATAGAAAGAGGGTGGATAACAAACACAGTGCTCTACAAATCTGCATATAGCATTTTTTGCCTATTCTGGGACTAGACATTAAATTTAAACCTTTTGAACCACAAAGATACACAGTAGATCTGTAAGCTAAACAATTCTAAAAGATCACACAGAATTCAGATATATTTAAATTGCAATCCACTGGAATAAAGAAATGTCTTGGCATTCAGTAAAAATTCCAAGACGGATCAAATAGTAGTAATAGAGCTAAACTGGCCCTTGTATATAGACTAATTTTGATCCTACTTCACCCAAAATAGTCAAAACTCAGCCATAAGTGTATGAACTAATCTTTAAATAGCTGCTTAACTGCCTGCACAAATATACATGGAAACGTTTAAAAGGCAACATAATCAGAAACTCAAAATGTGGCAGTGTGCATATATAATAAGAAAAAAATAATATTAGGTATATATAAAAATCAGAAAAATGTTATACCTAGGGGAAATATTAGTCAAAAAAAGATCTTCAGTTGAGAATGCTCTTGTAATCAACATTCAATGATTTTGAATGACTGTCATAAATATGTTAAAGTATTTAAAAAGAAAAACATTAAAAATTAGGAGTGTGGTATAACATTTAAAAGGAACAAGTGGAAATTTTAGAGACAAAAACAAATAAATTATAATAAAAAATTGCTAAATTGCTAAATCCATTACACAGCATATGGATTATTAGAAAATAAAAGAAAATATGAAGATAAAGTCATGTGAAACATCCTAATATGAACTTTTTAATATCATAGATTCAGTTGCATCCAGCAATGTTCTAAGAATTTGATGGCCACACATAGTAGTTACTTTGTACAGTGCCTATTATAAAACACATCTATCATTGCTGAAAGTCCTCTCATTTCTCAATGTCCCATGAAATAATATCAAGTGTTCCAACATATATAATACAATTTCCGAAGGATGATGGTGAGAAAAAAAATCTACATAAGATAGCCTAAAATATTCTAAATGTGATAAATACTATGATGCACAGGTCTTAGATGAGCAGGAAAATTCAGGCAGAATAATGAGGAAGACGTCTATGTCAAGAGACATCATATCTAAATTGATAAAAATCAATGTAAAGAAAAATGTAAAAACATTCAAAGTTAAAATTGAAAGAAACAAAACAATACCTATCTCTATTAGTCTGTTCTCACATTGCTATAAAGAACTACCTAAGAATGGGTAATTTATTAGGAAAAAGAAGAGAGAGAGAGAGACTTTTAATTGGCTCACATTTCCACAGGCTATACAGGAAGCATGGCTGGAAGTCCTCAGGTAACTTTCAATCACAGAAGAAGGGAAAGGGGAAGCAGGCACTTTCTTCAGTGATGTCAGGGGAGAGAGAGAGTGAAGGGAGATGTGTCACACACTTTTAAGCTATAAGATCATGTGAGAACCCACATGATCATATGAGAATAGCAAGGAAGAAATCCATCCCCATAATCCAGTCACCTCACACCAGGTCCCTCCCCCAGTACTGGGAATTACAATTCAACATGAGATTTGGGTGGGAACTCAGAGCCAAACCATATCATTCCTCCCCTGGTCTCTCCTAAATCTCATATCCCTCTCACATTTTAGAACACAATGATGCCTTCCCAACAGTCCCCCAAAGTCTTAACTCATTCCATAGTTAACTCAAATGTCCAAGTCCAGTTTAATCTAAGACAAGGAAAGTTACTTCCACTTGGGAGCCTGTAATATCAAATACAAGTTAATTACTTCCATGATACAATGTGGGTATGGGCAATGGGAAAATACTCGCATTCCAAATGGTAGAAATTGACCAAAAAAAAGGGGCTACAGACCCCATGCAAGTCTGAAACCCATAAAGGCAGTCATTAAATCTTAAAGTTCCAAAATAGTCCCCTTTGACACCATGTCTCACATCCAGGACGTGCTGATGCAATGGTAGGGGGTCCCAAGGTCTTGGGCAAATCTGCCCCTGTGTCTTTGCAGGGTACAGCCTCCATGGCTGCTTTCACAAGCTGATGTTGAGTGCCTGCAGCTTTTCCAGATACATGGTGCAAGCTGTCAGTGGATCTATCGTTCTGGGGTCTAGAGGATCATAGCCCTCTTCTCATAGCTCCACTAGAGAGTGCCCCAGTTGGGGACTCTGTGTGGGGGCTCCAACTCCACATTTCCTCACCACACTGCCCTAGTAGAGGTTCTCCAGGAGAGCTTCACCCCTGCGGCAGACTTCTGCTTACACATCCAGGAGATTCTATACATCCCCTGAAATCAAGGCAAAGGCTTCCAAACTTCAACTCTTGCCTTCTGTGCATCCATAGGCCCAACACAATGTGGAAGTTGCCAAGGTTGGGGGTTTTCAGCCTCTGAAGCAACGGCCAGGGTTATACTTTGGCCCCTTTTAGCCATGGCTGGAAGCTGGAGTGACTGGGACTTTGGATGCCATGTCTCAAAGCTGCCCAAAGCAACATTACCCTGGGCCCAGCCCATGAAATTATTTGACCCTCCTAGGCCTCTGGGCCTGTGATGGGAGGGTCTGACATGCAGGTCTCTGAAATATCTTGGAGGCATTTTCCCCTTTGTCTTGCTTATTAATGTTTGGCTCCCCCTTTACTTATACAAATTTCTGTAGCCAGCTTGAATTTCTCCCTGGAAAATGGGTTTTTTATTTTCTGTGACATGGTCAGGATACAAAGTTTCCAAACTATGCTTTGCTTATTTTTTTAAATATATGTTCCAGTTTCAGATAATCTATTTTTTCAGACATATGAGTGTATGCTGTTAGAAGCAGCCAGTTCACATCTTGAATGCTTTGCTGCTTAGAAATTTCTTCTGTGAGATACCCTCAATCATCTTTCTCAAGTTCAAAGTACCACAGATCTTTAGAACAAGGACAAAATTCTACCAGTCTGTTTTCTAAGGCATAGCAAGAATGATCTTTGCTCCAATTTCCAATAAGTTCTTAATCTCCATTTGAGACCTCCTCAGCCTGGACCTCATTGTACTTATCAATATCAGCATTTTGATTGCAACCATTCAACAAGTCTCTAGGAAGTTCCAAACTCTCCCTCATGTTTCTGTCTCCTTCTGAGCCCTCCAAACTGCTCCAACCTCTAACTACTACCAAAATCCAAAGCTGCTTCCACATTTTCAGTTATCTTTATAGCAATGCCCAAATTCTCTGGTACCAATTTTCTGTTTTAGTTTGTTCTTACTTTGCTATAAAGAACTATCTGAGACTAGGTAATTTATAAACAAAAGAGATTTGACGGGCTTATGGTTCTGCTGGCTGTATAGGAATCACGACTGGGAGGCATCAGGAAACTTATAATCATGGCAGAAGGGCAAATGGGAAGCAAACACATCTGTCACATGACAGCAGGAGAGAGAGAGACAGAGTGAAGGGGAGAGTGCCACACACTTTTAAGCCATCAGTTCTAGTGAGAACTCACTCACTGTCACAAGAATACCGAATGGTGTATTTGTCCCCATGATCAAGTCACCTCTACTAGGTCCCTCCCCCAACATTGGGAATAACAATTTAACATGAGATTTGGGTGGAGACACAGTGCCAAACCATATCACTATCAAAGAAGGGTTGAACAGAAAAAAATCACAGTTTTCTCATCAAAAGCAATGCTAGCCAGAATACAACACTATATATTTAATTATTTCTTTAGCAAGCTAATAAAAAGTCAGTGGGTGGAGTGGAGGAAACTCTACCACAGCAGAATTCTATACCGATCAAATTATCTTGCCATAACAAAGCAACACACACAAACAAAATCAGACCAGCAATGCTAGAGAGAATTTTTCACTTACAGACAAATACACCACAAAAAAAATTAAGATAATTTCTCCAGGCAAAAGTAAAATAACAACGTATGAAATACTGAAAACAAATAAAGAGCAACAGAACAATGTAGATCACTAGAAAGGATAAACATATTCGTAATTATAAAGTACCTTCTCTTTACAAAAGTACTTTGTGAAATAATCACTGAAAGCAAAAGCAAAAAATGTATTTTGTAGTATTTAGAATACAAGTAGAAGTAAAATGTGTGGACCTTAACAGCATATGGGGAAAAAATAGAAGCATATTGATGTAAGGTTTTACATTATGTGCAAAGTGGTATAATATTTTAATGTTGGCTGTTTTAAGTTAAAAATTCATATTTTAAATCCTAGAGAATCCACTGCAAGTATAAAAAAATGTGGTATAATAAAAAAATACTCATTTGAACCTAAAGAAGGTGGGAAAAAAAGAATAAAGAAACCAAGAACAAATGGGGCACAAAGAACAAATAGCAAAATGTAGACTTAAATTCATACACATAAATAACTACACTCAATGAAAAATGTTGAAGCACTTTGAACAAAATATAAAGATTATGAGGCTGTATTTAAAATGTTGTCTACAACACCAACTTTGAATTTATTGACATAAATTTAAAATCAATATACCGAAATTGATACACCATGAAAACACACTAATTATAAGAATTGAGACTGGCATGGTCATTTGTTAATAGCAAAAAATAAGAGAGTAAGTTTATGGTTGAAATACACAGAGGAATATAGAACCCTTTCACTTCGGAGTTCCTCTGTCATCCACAGCTACAACCTTTTTGAACTCACAGTAGTTCCACGTGGACTTCAGAAATCCAGGAGTCTCCCCGTTTTTCTTTTTAGTTCTTGAAATCCTTGCAAACAGTGCACTTTTTTCTTCTATTTCTTTTTCATTAATTATATAGTAATGTATAGCTGCTCTGCAAAATTAGAAAGTACAGATAAATAAAACATAAATTTAAAAAACCTTTTATACTTATGACTGTGATGATTGTTTTAGCATTTTATTATAAAACTTTTCACCTATTTTCTCTGAATTTATTTGTACCCATATAGACTACACAACATACAGACATTTCTATAAAACATAGATGAGATACAAATCAACAGAAATATTAAAGCATTTATGTTTATTAATGAGATCCATAAGAATGATTTTAGTGGATTAAACACATTAAACTTTAAAAAATAAATACACAATGATAATGAAAAAAGAGAATGACAGACATAATACTCACATGTCACTATCTGAGCTGTTTGTAAGGGCAATTTCTCACTGTAAAATTTAGTAACTAAAGGGAAAGATTTAAACACTTACCTTTACTTTCCAATAAACAGTTAATGGAAATTAAATAACTCCAGTTGATAAACTAAAAACATGAATTTAGAGAATAACACTGCCCAATAATGTAAAATTGTATACAGTATAGAGTTATAAAACCCACCTTGCAGAGTTAAGAAAATTATTTACTAAAAATGTAATAAGTTGTGTTAAATACACTTGTATAATTCAAAGTGAACTGAACTTTTCTATAGTTCTAAAATCAGATCAGGCAGTTTATTCTCTAATCACAACTGTGGGAAAATGTAACTATTTAATGGAGTATCTGACTGTCAATAGCCTCTTCTAGTGGTCAAGCTAAAGCACGGTATCCAGATATGATATCTTAATGACATTATTTACATAGTCTTTCAATTGTGTATATTGAAGAAGTAAGACAGAATCTCTTGATATTTTGCAACTTTTCCATGAACCTGAAAAAAATTTCAGATTTTTTTTTTTTGCTATGTAACATTGGCTTATGTACCCATTACATAAATCATTTCCACAATTCACATAACAATGTAAATTACGAGAGATAAGGTATTTATGAAGATATGAACTTTGACCTAGATATAGTACTTTGTTGTTTTCATTTATCTTCCCACTTTAGAATTAAACTTTTAAAAATGTGGGTTAGAAAAAAAGATGGACAGACAGGAGAAGGTGAATTGCCTTGTAATAGGCTATTTAATATATCTAAAATAGGCTAATTAATATACTTAAAATATAAAAATATAATAAGGGGTCCTATAAAGTAAAATCAACCAGTTTTTATTTAAAAAAAGTTTTCTTCCTAGAATTTGAACTTGAATTTTTGTTTAAAAAAGATTTTCTTCCTAGAATTTGAATTTGAACAGATGCTCTGAGAATATCTGAGTTAGCAGGGTGGGAGGAGAAGGGAAGAGAGTAAAGGGGAGATGAGGGGAGGTAAAATTGTGTTACTAGGTATGAATGGCATGAATTTGAAACATCACTAATTTCGACCTCTAGAAAATTTTCTTGTATTAACTAGTTTTTGAAAGCTGGACTGACATTAGTGAGATAAGGTAGATAAATAAGTGATAATTGCTTGGGATTAAAAAAATACAACTTTACTTCAGGTTTCTGTATAAATTTTTAAAAATATGTCTGGTGTGATTTAAAGCTATTATTTATTAACTTATTGAATCTACATTTCTATACTTACTAATATTAATAAATAATCAGAGGTTCAGATACAATGCTAATTGCATATTTAGATGATTTTAAATACCAGAAAGGATTTTGGAAAGTATGATAATGACATTTCATTTACATCTCCATAAATATCATCCTATTTTTAAAAGCCTGCAATTCTATAATGGGTATAAAGGTACACAATTGTGATAGTTCAAAGCAAAACAGAATTTAAACATGTATGATGGCAACTGACCAAAGCAAGTATTTTTAGTATTTTGGAAAAATCTTTTTCCTCTTTGCTCCCTCTCAAGCAGAGGGTTGAATTAACAGTATTTCTAATTTCATGCCACATTATAATCACTATACCACTTCCCCTTTTAAGAATATATATGTATATATTTAGTGCCATTCCCTGCCCCTTCCTCGTCCTATATGTCACCATCTATAGACATTCACTCTAATGTGTTTGATAATTATACTTTTGAGTGTATATGTTTTGTACAACACACTGTTATTGTCTGAGTATGTATTTTTAATTTATATAAATGGAATTATGAAAGAGCTCCTTTTTTCGCTCTCTCTCATTTCTGTTTTAAAGATTTATCCAGGTAGTTTCCTGGCCTTTACTTAAAGATGCCAATCGTATTTCACAGTATTCATCCATTTTTGGATGTGAGCAACTGAACACACATCAATTTTATTTTAACAAACAATGTTACATTAAGCATTCACTGTTAAATTTTTACCTGTATTTATTAATATTATTCTGAATACACAAAGAAGGTTTCTGAACCAGACCACACTGTTATTATTTATGACAAATAATAATCACATGGTTCCACATTCACCAATTCTTACCTATGTGACCATGTGATGAGACTCATATATCACCTTATATGTAATGAGGTCCATATTTTAAGGAAGTTATCCACAAATACAAATGTTGCAGCTTATATAGAGAAAAAAGGCAGCTGTGAGCACATTCCTTCTGAAATCTCCTTGAAAGAATGATAAGGTTATCCTGCGTTCTTACTCTTGCTCTTACATAAATCAATCTCTAAAGAGGAGAGACAAGACCACCGTTTTCAGGTTTACAACCAGAGAGTTCATCTTTTTGAAAGGTAAACAGCTATTAAAATAAACTTCTAGATCTCTACAGGGTTATTTAGCCATCCTTAGAGTTAACCCAGGTCTATAATGTGGAGTGGAACTGTTTTGCTCATGGGGAGACAGGAGAGGGTTTATTATCTTTGGCTGGCAGCAATTAAGCTGCACTATTAGTGAGACAAATGACAGCAGGTCTATTTCTCTTGTTATGTAAAAAGTAAAATGTTCTTGGGGAAGTGAAAGCAAAACTTCTCTATCTTCACAGTATATCAATTTCTAGGGCTGAGGAGGTTGAGTTTACAGAAACATTGAGAAATCCAGGAAATATTTATTTTTCCACATTCATATATATATGTGTGTGTATATATATATATGATCCTCATTGATCTTTTAGAGAATTTCTCTGGGTTGTATGTTCAGGAGCTGAATTAATGTGTTATAGGTTTTCCATCTAAACTTGCAGCACTAATCTACAGTGTTCCTGCATCCCAACATCCATGGAAACCCGTGGCATTAACCAGCTTTGCAATGTTTAACTAACAAATGCATACAGTCATTGATATTTTAGTTTGTATTTATCTTATAAATAATGAGTTTGAGTGTTAGCCTTTTGATATTTCTTGTTACATCATTTGTCTGTTCTCCTTTGGGTCTTTCCTCAGATTTCTTGTCTGTCAACTTTGTTTACAGCGCACTTCAGGGAACAGACGTCTGTGGGCTTGGTTTTTTGTTTTTGTTTTTTTTTTTCTTTTTTGAAACAGAGTTTCACTCTGTCACCCAGGCTAGAGTGAAGTGGTGTGATCACTGCTCACTGCAGCCTCAACCTCCTGGGCTCAGGTGATCCTACCACCTCAGCTTTCCAAGCAGCAGGGACTACAGGCACACACCAACATACTGATAATTTTTGTATTTTCTGTAAAGATGAGGTTTCATCATGTTCCCCAGGTTGGTCTCCAACTCTTGGACTCAAGGGATCTGCCCACTTTTGGGCCTCTCAAATTGCTGGGTTTCTTTTCTTTTTCTCTCTCTTTTTTTTTGTAACATGTTCATGCTTTAGAGTCTTTTTTAAGACATAGTTGTCCACACAATATTCCCTACAGATATCCTTGTACTTTATATTCAATTATGTCCATCGATTTTCTGTTTATGGTTTTACCTAATTTATCTCTAATTCACCTTTACATATGAGGCAAAGTAAAAATTGTTTATTTTTCTTTATATACCAGTGTGTACTTTCAAAATCTTTTGCTAAATATTGTCAACTCCCCAATATTATATATTATCTATTAAATTAACAGTAATTATATTAAAGATATTAAAAGCATCTGTTTCTGTTTTTCTATTCTGTCCTATGGACACATGCAACTGTTTCATTTCCTCATTTATTTTCATAGATAAGAAAAGTGTTTTTCTTCTGAAAAATTATCTAAACTACTTACTAAATTCTGTAGTAAGTCAATATATACTATATGCATATATTGCATATGTGCATATTATTATTCTATTTTAATCACTTTACGAAAAGTTTATAATCTTCCTTAAAGGTTTATAAGGCTCCTCACATAATCAACGGATTTTTTTTTTTTTTTTTTTTTTTTTTTTTGAGACGGAGTCTCGCGCTGTCGCCCAGGCTGGAGTGCAGTGGCGCGATCTCGGCTCACTGCAAGCTCCGCCTCCCGGGTTCACGCCATTCTCCTGCCTCAGCCTCCTGAGTAGCTGGGACTACAGGCGCCCACCACCGCGCCCGGCTAATTTTTTGTATTTTTAGTAGAGACGGGGTTTCACTGTGGTCTCGATCTCCTGACCTTGTGATCCGCCCGCCTCGGCGTCCCAAAGTGCTGGGATTACAGGCGTGAGCCACCGCGCCCGGCCATAATCAACGGATTCTTAAAATACACATTGTTTATATATTTTTTTCACTAATCTTTCTAACTCTATTAGTTTTCTTGGTAATGAGGGAAAAAGTGACTTAATCCAATAAAATAAAGCAATGATTGCATAAATGTTTTGAGTTGCATAAAGTAATATAATATAATATAATATAATATAATATAATATTGTAAAAATATAGGCCAGGCGCGGTGGCTCACACCTGTAATCCCAGAACTTAGAGAGGCCAAGGCAGGTAGATCACCTGAGGTCAGGAGTTGAAGACCAGCCTGGCCAATATATTGAAACCCTGTCTCTACTAAAAATACAAAAACTAGCCAGGTGTGGTGGTGGGTTTCTGTGATCTCAGCTACTCAGGAGGCTGAGACAGAGGAATCATTTGAACCCAAGAGGCAGAGTTTGCAGTGAGCCGAGATTGCACCACTGTACTCCAGCCTAGGCAACAACAGTGAAACCTTGTCTCAAACAAACAAAAACTATATATAAATATAAATAAGTCCTTCTTCATTTTCTTCTCTGGGATATTAAGGGACTATTTATGTGAACGATGAATATTGACTTGTCTAAATGCAACAAAAATATGATCTTGGTTGAGTGCTATTTCAGGATTCCCCAAGAGTATCTTCAGGTTTTATGATTCATTAGAAAGACTCACTAGACTCTGAAGAACTATTGTACTATCAGTTATTTTTTATTGCGGAGAAAGAATACAGATTAAAATCAGCAATCAGAAAAGGCGCATAGAGCAAGGCCCAGGAGAAACCAGTTCTGTCAGCAACAAAGATTGCTCCCTCGCATTTGGGCCTCCAACACAACAATTTACACAGCACAAACGCAACTTCACATTCCTGTATCGATTCCACTGATCACTGTTGATATATGTTTATATGAACATGGATTTTGCATATAATTACTTATAAATGCTTCTGTCATATGTAGTTCATATAACCATGAAATAAGATTAGTATATTCATTCTAATATATTAATAATAATTCTTAATATATTTGTAATATATTTTCTGATAATGGAATCTGTCTATATGCAAAATTTGCTTGTTGTTATGTAGTAAATATACATTGGGGTATGCTTACAGCATATATGTGTATATTTTGTCCAGTTAAAATTTACTTTTAAATTATATTTTATGTGCTGCAGAAAGATATCATAGAAATGCCTGTCTCTTTTTCGAGAAATTATTTCTACCAAAAAAGTGAAAATGTGCTAATAATTAGAAATAATAAATATCTTCTATTTGAGACTGTTTTGCCTTTCTATAACTGAAATCATCTTTCAGAAAAGCTGTTACTTATAGATTATTTTCATGGAAACACATACTCATTTCTTTTATTCCTTTAACTTAGTGAGATTAGTTATAATGTTCCAAAAACATGAAAAAATAATGATTTCAAGATATATTTTGCACAATATCAAATAATGTTAAAAAAATAGATTTGAAAGTATGATGGCTACCTAATATTTTAAGTACTTATGCTCCTGCTTTAATATTTTATGTACAAATAAAACATAGTCAATCTGTGATGTATTAATATATTAGATATAGTTCTATCCAAAACTATGGCTATAGTAGGCAGCACACCTGTTTTTATGGAAAGTATAATAAAGGGATACACATTCAACTTACAATCCTAAAGTTATTTCTATCATGATAAAGAGTGTGAAGGAAACCTATCACCTGCTCTATAAATACAGTTTGGGGAACCTTGCCCCCATTTGGTAGATTACTAAGATCTCCTAGATCACTCACTGTTTCATCTCCAACACCACGTCTTTTCCAGATGCTCTTCTATCTCCCAATTATTGAAGCCAGAAAACTCCCATATAATATTTTTCAACTTCTGCTTTTGATTTCATCTAACCTTTTAGGTAATGTTATCTTATCTTATAATTTAAATCATATTTTCTATGCTGATAAAACCTGCATTTATACTTTGATTCATATGCCTCAGCCACTATATTTAACTATCTTTTTGAAACCTCTTAAAAAATCTCATATTTAATATATCCCAAACAGAAATCTTATCCCCATACCCAAATTCAATCTCAGTATAATAGGAATCCTCATTCACATAGAGGCCTAAGCCAAAATCCCTAGTGTTATTCTTGACTTCTTTTTCCTTATGCTTAACATCTAATCGGTAAACAAATTCTTCTAGAGTGAACCTTTAAAAATTGTCTTCACCACCACCACCACTCCCATGCTAGTCCAAGTCACACCATCTTTGATGTATGCAACAGCAGTAGCCTTAACACTTGGTCTCATTGTTTAAGGTCACTGGACCCCCTCAATTCTACCCTCCACTGAATGACCAGAATCGTATTTTGAACCTACCTGAAGAAAATGAAAAGGCTTTAGATGGTTTTTACCAACATTTATATAAAATTACTTTTTGGTTGCTAACTCTTCAACTTTTTTTCTTCAAATTACTCTTTTCCTAATATAGTCTGCCTCACTAAATAACATTTTTATTCATCAAATATTCTGTCTTTGTCACTGCAGGCTGCCACAATAAAATATCATAACTAAAAGGCTTAACCAACAAGAATGCATTTTCTCACAGGACTGAAGTATTTCCATGCTCTTCCCTTTCTAAAACGAAACAACAAAAAAAGAAATTGTCCCTGCTTAGAAAAATCATGGAAGCTTGATTATATACTTCACACTCTCATGAACTTAACTACAAAATCCAGCATTTTCTTTAGAATTAAATAAAATTTAGACATTATTTAGTCCATGTCATGTTTACTAATGCAGTATTTTTCCTGCAATTTTTAAATCCAATTCATAGATGTAGTCTCACATTAATCACACTTAGCACTTAACAAGAGAGAATGCATTGACTGTTTAATGCTTTCTTTGACACAAGAAATGCAAACAAATCTTGCATACTCACTTTAAGAATTAATCCTTTATTATAGTCATATATATAAACTCTGGGGCAATTAAGCTCATAAAAGTTGTTTTATTGTTGGCAATTAATCTCTTTAGCAGTTTTTTTTTTTTTAACTTGGTAACTATTGCAAAAGAAATCCTCAGTTTTGCGTTAAATACACACCAAAAATGTACCCCTTAAGTTTACTAGTGTTTTTAATTCCAAGATCATCTCTTTTACCTTTAGAAGTCTCTGTTGATAAAACTATAGTCATGTTCCAGAAAGCAAATGAATTAATAGAAATTCCAATAAAAGGCATCAAAGCTGTGTGGAGGTGACAAATTGACTCAGAGTCTCAACAGTGGTTATACATTATTACATTTATTTTAATTAGTGATAGTTCCTTTGAGATTGCCACACAAAGGGAGAAATGTTTCCTCTTGTTGAGTGCCTAGAGGACTCATAAATAATACACACACATTTGCCAGTTAGTACCTGCATTTTAATCAGTCGTCTTCTGTCATATAGTAATGCATTTATACATCTGTTATGTGATTTAATTATTAGTAGCATCTCAATGAGTAATGAGCATATAAAATTATAATATCTGTAATGTAAAAATTGAAAGTTTAAAGAATTTTTTTCTCTTTTATAGATGACTGCAATACCACTTTAAAAATGTTGAGTGTAAATATGATAATTAAGTATTTTCTTTATACATTCATCTATGTAGAACTTATGGTGGGCCATTAATGTTAGAGATGAGAATACAAATGTTAATCTCAAGATCATGCACCTCTTAATTAAATAGTCATATTAAAATGCAATCATTTGGCTGAGATTAAAAGTCATATTTTACAAAAATATGACATTATTTATTAGGGAATGACAATTCCCTTAAATTAATTATATAAACTTATTTATAAATATTTATCATAAAACAAAAGATAAATGCTTGAGGTGAGGAAAACCCCATTTACCCTAATGTGATTATTTTACGTTGCATTCCTGTATCAAAATACAACAGATAAATATATCCATCTAGTTTGTACCCACAAAAGTTAAAAATAAAAAAAAATAGGCCAAGTACGGTGGTTCAAGCCTGTAATCCCAGGACTTTGGGAGGCCAAGGCAGGCAGATCACTTGAGGTCACTTGAAGTTTGAGACCAGCCTGACCAACATTGTGAAACCCTGTCTCTACTAAAAATAACAAAATTAGCCGAGTGTGGTGGCACATGCCTGTAATCCCACCTACTCGGGAGGCTGAGGCAGGAGAATTACTTGAATCCAGGAGGTGGAAGTTGCAGCGAGCCAAGATCTTTTCACTGCACTCCAGCCTGGCTGACAGGGCGAGACTCCAACTGAAAAACAGTAATAATAAAAAATAAAAATATACATTTAGCAAAATTTTTAACATTGTTTTTATTGTTTTAAATTGTCTTAATTACAAAATGGAATTTTATAATTGTAAGAAATTTAAACAAGAGACCAGTGAGCAAATAATACTTAAAATCTCCCTAACCCCAATTTTACTATCTGGAGTAAACAATACCCTGCCCTTCCCTGACCACCCCAAAAAACGTAACTTTTTATAATTGGCTGTTCAACCTCTGTCGTCCTTCAGTCTTTGAATGTATTCAGAGTGATTCTAGCACACTTTAGATAGACGGGAATTTTATGTTCTTAAAATTTGTATAGAGATAAACCATGAAAGATGTCTGAATCTCACGTCTTTTTTCCCTTGGCATATCTGATGCTTTAACATTTCTTGAAAGATAATTCAAAGAAAATTGGTTTATTAAAGTTTTATTAACCACTTTTGACTTGGTTTTTCAGGAAAATATATATATATATTTTTTTTTACCAGGTTGGGCCTACAGGAAATGCAATAGGCTGATCATATAACTTAGTAAAGTGTCCTGGCTTTGTCAAGTCCTGGATTTTTAACTATTTCAATGTCCCACACTGTTGCCCAGTTTTCTTACAACACACAAACTTTTCTTCAAAACTCTCATTATCAGGTGTTTATAAAGACATAAATCTGACCAATTTTTCACTTTTCTCTTTCACTTTACTCTTACATCTAAAAAACCTAATGCAAGAAAAATAATTCCTGCATTTTCACTTGACCTACAGTATCAAGGACAAATGGAAAAAGGTAGTATTGGAACAAACTGGTGACTACCTGTCTTGTTCAAAGTATGTAGCAACTACTGAGCTCCATGGAAGAATGCTATTGTAGTACTGTTGAATTTTCCATATTTTTAGAAGCTAGAAATATTTATTTTGATGTAAACTTGATTAGTGTTTACTTTGGCAATAATTATAATTTATGTAAAACATTGTGCATCTATAACAAGTACAAAATTAGATAGTGAGTGTTTATCTCGATTTTTAAGTTTATTACATGAATAGTTTTTCAGAGTAATTTCAAATACGTATGTTTTTTAATCTTCATTGTTTGCATCAGTATAAAATCTATGGTATTCCCAATATATTTTAGTTTTTTATATAATTTTATTTGTTTTAATTTTTAAATTGGTCAGAATTTCAAATAAAAGTATCTCAATTTTCCTTATTATTTTTATACATGAAATCTAACATTTCATATATTCTTATTTTTATGTATGAAATATACTTATTTTGAAATTTACATTGTAATTTTTTGCAGTTATTTTCCTTAATCTTTTTCTTTAAAAAGTAAGTGACATCATTCCACTTTTACTATGATGGACTAGTTGGTAGAAAACCAATGCTCTTGGGCCGGGCGCGGTGGCTCAAGCCTGTAATCCCAGCACTTTGGGAGGCCGAGACGGGCGGATCATGAGGTCAGGAGATCGAGACCATCCTGGTTAACACGGTGAAACCCCGTCTCTACTAAAAAATACAAAAAAAACCTAGCCGGGCGAGGTGGCGGGCGCCTGTAGTCCCAGCTACTCGGGAGGCTGAGGCAGGAGAATGGCGTAAACCCGGTAGGCGGAGCTTGCAGTGAGCTGAGATCCGGCCATTGCACTCCAGCCTGGGTGACAGAGCGAGACTCCGCCTCAAAAAAAAAAGAAAGAAAAAAAAAAAAAAAAAAAAAAAGAAAACCAATGCTCTTGCAAATAATGACTGAAATTGTTGGCAATAATATAGCTAAAACAAAACAACTTCTTTGAAGCATTGGAGAACTTTTGAGAAAGCCATAATTTAATGGGACCAAAATCCATTAGAAAACAAATTCATGTTTAAATATACATGCCAGTTTTGTTTTGGCTCCGTGTGTCAATTCTTAAACTGCAGAGAAAAGAGACTGTGAAGTCACATGGAGAGCTGCCAATAGGAACCAAATAATTCAAATGAGCTCTCAGCAATAATATGGCCCTAAGCAGGAAAATAAAATCAGACTTGCCAAAGTAGACGTTGATGGCCTAGATCTCAGTGATATGGAAGCACAGGGAGATGTGGCAGACTTATTACTCTGATTAATCTTTCTCTTAAAGATGTGCAAAGTTAGGCATTAGAATTCTGAAAAGATGTCAGACTTCTGCTTCTAGAAAGATAGAGTAGACATCCTTTTCTCAATTATTCCAGCTATGAGCCCTGGAATTACATATTAAAACACATATGTAAAGATTTTGAAAAGGTGGACAGAAGGCTAACCAGCAAAGGACCTCGGAGCCTAAGAATTAACACAGTAGTGAATTATTTGGGTTTGCTTTTGGCCTCATCTACCCCAGACTTAGAGCAGAAGAGTCCTGCAAAGCAGAAATGAAAACAGGGCAGACAAAAATGCCCCAACAAAAGTCTGCCCTCTCTAACCAAGACAGGAACGTGGAAAACCACCGAAACACAACACTGTTAGACAATAAATGCTAAACACTACATAATAACAAATTCTGGCCCCACACTCCACCATGCCAGTAAAAGCTGGTAGGAAAGCCAAGACGTCCACCTTCAAACTGTAAGAAAGTATCCCACATGCTGCTTGGGAGCTGCCAAAAAAAGTTCAGCAGGGAGCCAGGGAGTTGAGGCTTTCCTCCCCTCAGGCAGTAACAAAGTGATAAAAAAAAAAAAAATGGATTTTTTAAAAATATATGATTCTAGTTCAAATGGATATACATCAGGGAAAAAAATTCACCCTGACCTCTACCATAGACATGGCATCAATTCTAAATAGATGACTCAAATATGAAAGGTAAAAAAATAAAGTTTTTAGAAATAAACATAGGTCAATAACTTTATTAATTTTGAGGGGTAAGAAATACATTAAACAACACCTTAAGTATACTAACCATAAAGGAAACATTTGGTAAATTGAGCTACATGAAAATTAAGAACTTACATAATCAAAACGACCACTAAACGATTGATTTCACAAGCCACAGAGTGGAAGAAAGTCAATACGGTACCTATATCTGATAAGAGATTCCATGTAGAATATGTAAATAATCAGAATAAATCAATAAGAGAAAGATCAACAACACAGTAGGAAAACAGTGCAAAGTCTTCATCAGATATTTTTAATGATATATGCAAAAAGCCAATAAAAGTGCATAATTTTATCAATAATCAGAAAAAGGAAAATGTAAACCAAAATGCAACAATAATGCTGAGAGGAAAATTTTAATTGTAGGTCTGCATTCTTCATTTCAGTTTCAATAATGCAGTTTTTCACCATCTCAATAAATTTATTAGTTTAACTTTATTACATAATATGTCAAAAAAGTATAAAAGTATACAAGATCTAAGACAAATAAATGTTTAATTATCAAAATTGTTCACTGAGTAAAAATAAGAGTGCTGACTGAGAAGCAGCTGCCGTAAAGAATATAAAATAGGCCAGGCACGGTGGCTTATTCATATAATCCCAGTGCTTTCGGAGGGATTGAGATGGGTGGACCTCTTGAGGACAGGAGTCTGAGACCAGCCTGACCAACATGGTGAAACCCATCTCTACTAAAAATTCAAAAATCCAGCTGCTTAAAATAATTATGTGACCCGAAGAAGCACATAAAAATAATAAAATTATTCCAGATTATATAAATAATGAAGTTACCCCAGAGATAAAGGTTCCTGAGACAAGAGGAAAAGAACTGTCTTGCAGGTTTTGAGGATTCAGAAGGAGGTACATGTTATTATTTCTTAGATACATTTTTCATAATCACATTGCTTTTCTGTCTGAACCTTAACTTTAACTTTTAAAGGTTTACGGCTTTAGACTTTGTAAGTGCTGTATATTTGAATTCCTGTGCAACTTTAAACTTATGATTAAATGATGGGTCCGATTTCTATAATAGTCTCCCTTGTAGCTTTAGCAGATAAGGGTCTCTAAATGTTTTCTTTCACAGGGCACTTTTGATTTCACAGCATAAACTGAGTTTCGATTTTCAGCACTGAATCTATTATTTCTTAAGTCTTTTAATGTGGTTAATAAAACCCCGCTTACTCATCAATTATATAACTACATTTATGCCTATTTGATTCAAATATTAGGGATATTACATTACCCATGTGATTTCGGATGGTGCCTATATTAAGTCACCACTTCTATTTTACATAAATTTTTATCAAGCATTATATTTACTATTATTACAGGTACAGAAAAATTTCAAAGTAAATATTATAATCTAGGAAGAGAGAATAAATAATTTAGAAAAACAATTTAAACTGGCATTTAATATATGTCTAATTATGGATATATATACATATATCCATAATGTATGGATCATATGTGTGATCTCATTGTGACTATGAAAAGATATAAAGCACAATTAATATGGAAAGAGCAAAAGAGTTCAGCTTTTACATTTGTTTCTACCCCAAAAATGATATTTAAAAATATATAACAGGTATATTAATGAATTAGAACTGAAGAAAAAATTTTAAGATATGTTATCAAAATTTATTTTAGGTTTCTTATGTTGACATTTTTCTCATACTTAATTCTTGAAGTGTGTATATATATATATATATATGTTTTAATTATTTCTGAATAATAATACTTATAGCACAGACTAGTTACCATGACATTTTATGAAGTAATAATTGATGGTTGGATTTATACATTTTTATAGAAACTACTCTATATTGCTCTAAGGCATAACGAAAGCTACATCACTTGGGAAAGAAACTTTTCAACTCTATTACACAGTCATACATCACTTTATGATAGCGATATGTTTTGAGAAATCTGTTGTTAGAAGACTTCACCATTGTGTGAACAATATAGATTGTACTTACACAAACCTAAATGATATACCCTACCATACACCTAGGCTACGTGGTATAGCCTATTGCTCCTAGGCTACAAAATCTGTAAAGCATGTTATTGTAGCAAATACTAAAATATAGTAGGCAACTGTAACACAGTGGTCAGTGTTTGTATATCTAAACATAAAAAGGTACAGTAAAAATATGGTATTATAATCTACATGACCACCATTGTAGGTGTTCTGTCATTGACCAAAACATTCTTATGTGCTGCATGGTTGTAAATTATAGAAATGGCTATGAGACATTAGTGGTCTTTTAAAATAATACAACATTCAGGAACTAACCAACTTACCCAAAAATTATTTTTAGCATTGAAAAAACCCTGAAAATAATAAAACATGGTAGAAAAAGATGTAATACTAAAAGAGTAAATTTAAGTTGATATTTGCAAGAACATGATATAATTACTTACATTTTATATTATGTAAAGGCAATAAGCATCAATGGAGCATTTACAGATGGTTCTACAATTTTTGTTTTTCCCAAAGACCTTATCCTATAAAATCACCATAAGGAAAATAATTAGATTAGCATAAAAATCCTCATTACTAGCACTTTGAAAATAGAAACAGTATCAGCAAATCTATAATATACCTCAAAAACATTAAGCATATAAATTCCTAGTTGATTAATATGTAGTTTTCATGCAAATTAGTCCTGCTACTTCACGCAGATGTGTATTTTAGAGTCTTTGGCAAACATTCTCTAATATACTTACAAAAGTTTTCTCGATAAGGTTTGAATTATTTAAGCAGTAAATTTGTTTTGCACCTCATACTGTTAAAATTTATATGTTAGCATTGATTAAACATACCCACAAATAATTAGGATATATGTCATATGCTAGCTATCAATAATTATTCTTTGCATTTATTTTAATGATTCTTTATTGTTACTAAATTTAAATTAGAAAGGATTTATGATTAAAATAATATACCAAATACCACATATAAATGCAAGTTCTTATTTCTAAAACTTAGTAGACAAAGAAATTCTGATTACAACAATAATCTGAGAAGACTAAATCACTTTGAAACTTTATCAAAGTCTTAACTGTTAATGAAAAATCTTTCAGTGATGAAAAGCCCTCAATAACATTGATTGATCCACCTTTTTAAGGGCAAAATAAGGCCATATTTCATCAGGAAGTTTAGACATTGATAAATTTATCATGTGAAAACCTTTCTGGTATTCAGCCTGTACAATAGTGAATTGTAGCCTGTAGTGAGAATTTACAGCCATAATATGAAATTCATAACCCATCCTTTTATTTATTGTAGAAATCTCCTGAATACTTGCAAAGTTATAAATGGTGAATTAAATCACAATAATGTTGTGATTTATTCTAAGGCTTCCCTTAAAGAAAAAAAAAAAATGTGTGGGAAATGATTATCAATAACCTAATTTGGTTTTATAGCTTAATAATTAGTTTTGTTAGAATATGTAAGATTAAATTACATCATTAGCTAAATGAATTCATTAGTTTCACTGGGAAAAAAATGTTGAGATACTTTCAGTTAAATCTCTGAGGTGAAAAATCGACATGACAGTCTTTAGTGTGTAGAGCTAGGTGCAGCTCTATAGAGTTTTTGCTTCTGTTATAATGTGAATCAACAGGGAAATAGATGTTGAGACAAAGCCTTAGGGAGAATAGATTTTATTTGTTTATTACATTCATACAATTTGGTATTGGAAAGTTTAGTCTTTCTTTTCAGAAGGTTTACTATGCCTTAACAAAATCCTAGCTAATATCAAATATTATTTTCTTATGTTCGTAAATTGTTTTAACCTTAAAAAAAATATTAAAAATAGTAACTTTTTAGTGATCACTAACTAAAAATTGATTGCATGCAAGCAAATCGTTAATTGTAAGATTTACACCAAGAAACAGACAAAAGTGTGGCTTCAATAAAAATAAAATTAAGCAGAAAATGAAACAAGTATATTTGCTAATAAAAACAAGAGTATTAATTCTAATCCAGCTACACTAAGGTAGAATTCCTTACATTAAAAATTCAGCAAAAATCCATAAAATTCTACCTACAATGGAAAAATGAAATCTCTATAGTTAAAATGAGAAAATAAATATAATTGGATCACAAATTCTTATATATTTTAGTCATTTCATACACAAATATATTGTTTAAATTTTATAATGCATAAATTGATAAGAAATCTTTATAATGTAAAATTTTAAATGGTACTAAAAATGATAAAGTTAAATACCTTCTTAGCCACCATTTTCCAGGAGAAATTTCTCGCCAAATATAGTGTCTTAAAAACAGAATCCAGGGATAAGTACACATTTTAAAGTATATAAAATTTGATCTAAATTATTCACATATACAGAGGTACACAGCTTGAAGAAAGATGGAAATTGTATATTTTAGGAAATTTAAAGTTATTAATACATTTGTTAAATTGATAGGAAACAACAACATAGATATTAAAAATAGGTAATCACAAGGGGAATAAAAAACGATACATTATTTTAAAATAATTGAAACCAATTCAGTGTATCAAATGGAGGGCAGGAAATATCAGAACAAAAGGAAATTATATAAAGAATACTCAATAAGATGATTAACATAATTCTACTTTGACTCTAATTATACAAAGTTCTGGTAAGAAAAACTCACTAACTAAAAGAAAAAGAATCCATTTGCTGATTCTAATTTGATCACATAAGATATGACGACATAAGATGTTGCTGTGGCAGTAAAGAATCCTTTACATCTAAAGGATATCCGGGTTCAAATACAAAGAAATGGACAAAAACACATTGCCTAAAGGAAAGATGAGTTATGAATTTTTATATCACAAAAGATGCAAAATGGTAAGGGGAAAATCACTATGTTGCAAATGATAAATTTTCTGCTAAAATAATAATTCTCATAACATCATAATAAAAAATATAAGGCAAAAACAGTTTTATGAAAGAGAAGAGAAAGATTAACAAGTATAAGTGAAGAACTTGTACTTCCATTTCTTAAGTGGATTTCAGCATCTTCCAGATTCTTCTCTTTTGTATTTCCATGTTTGTATACAATTCCATTTCCTCTTTCATAATCAAATTATCATACCTGTAATTAACCTCTTTTTCCCCTTCATCTTCAGTTTTTTTTCTGTTTTCTAGATCATTCCTATCAGCATAAAACAGTTTTTTTCTCCTCATGTTTTAAAATGCTTTTGACACTGCTCCACTATCAAACACAATTTTATTTCTTTGTTTCTATATGGAACAAAACTTCTCAAACTTCTTGACTATATTCATTGTCTCCAATTCCTTGTCACTCACTTTTTCTAAAGTCACTCTAACCAGGCTTTCATCTCTGGTAATCAAAAGGAACTCTAAAGCTAAGGTAATTACTGAGTTCTCTGCCACTAAGTCTGAAGGCAAAATTTCAGTCCTATGTACTTAACTTCTGAAATTAACCAGGCAATTCACTGCCTCTTTTAAAAATAGACTCTCTTATGCTTGCTTGTAAGATCATGCAATTTTCTTATTTCTTTCTATCTCACACTCTAATTCTTTTCCATCTTCTTTGTAACTTTCTTTTCGTCTTCCCAATATAAGTTTTCAGTCTCTATATTCATTTTTCCCTTGATGATATAATTCAGTTTTAAGACTTTAACAACTACTCGCATGCCAATTAAACTGTTGAGATTCCCCGATCAAACTTTTATTCTGGAACCTTCTTGATTTTTGAGTCCCTATCTGAGTATCTAATAAACACCAGAAACAAATAAACAAGTCCAAAATGGAATTCTTTTAATTCTGATTATCAGCATCCTAACACAAAATGGAACAAAACTAAAAAGATTGTCCATTTGTTGCCACACATTTCATAAATGGAAAATGTATCATTGACTTTTCTTGTTCTCTTACCACCTATATGAAATCCATCAGTAACTTCTGTTGATTATCTTCATAATCTAGTTAGAATCACATCTATCAAATCCCTAGACATAAAACTGCACTATCAAATATGAAAAATACACTGGTTAACATGAACTGATTTGATATTTGAGGAGAAAATATAAGTGAAATTTAAGATATAGTAATAAAAAAACTATTCAAAATAAAAAAATTAGAAAAATAAAGTATAAAAATGGAAAGAAGAGTAGTAAGTTTTGGTATACATTCCAAAGGTCTAATATGCATTTAATTGGAATTACTAAGGAGGGGAGAGAGAGATGAAGCATTGTGATGATTAATTTTATATGTCAACTTGGATAGTGTTTTTGGGAGAGAATAATATTTAAATCAGTGAAATTTAAGTAAGTAGATTTACTTCCATAATATGAGTGGGCCTCATTCAATCAATTCAAGTACTGAATGGAACAAAAATACTGGTTTTTCAGAGTAAGAGCCTCCTTCGGCCTGCCTTTAGACTTTATATGCAGTATCTCCTAGGTTTCCCTCTGTTGGCCTTCAGACTTCATTTGCACCATTAACCCTCCTGGGCCTCTGACTGCTGGCTACCAGACTGTCTGTACCATTGACTTCCTATATATTGAGCTGGCTGGCCCATGCTGCAGATTTGAATTTGCCAGTCTCCATAATCACGTAAACCAAAATTTTATATTGAATTTATTTTTATACACATATCTATCTTGTTGGTTGTCAACCTCTGGAGAACCCTAATTAATATAGATTTTGGTACTATGAATGTTTTAAATAAACAGAATCTTAAGAATAAATTTCCTGAGTTGGTTTTCGAGTTTCTGAAACTAATATAATCTGATTAGGTTTAAAGACAATTGTAACTTTATTTCCAGTAGTAAAGAAAGCACTAATAGCTCATGATATAATCTGGCTAGTATGCAAAATATTGCCCTTGGGTACTCCTAATCAAATATTTATAAAAATCAAGGATCTGATATGTATATGATACTTTTGAACGTTTTTGTCAAACTAAGGAATATGAGATTGGCAGATTGCTCCTAATGTAACTAGACAAAGTGGGTGTCTGTGGGATGAGTTCATGAATTCAAATTCTGAGCTTAACAGCAGCACACACGACCTGAAAGTTTCTAGGTCTGGCCTCACAGAGGACCCTTACCTCCTGTAGCTACTGGGTTGAGATTACTGAAAACCAAACTTAGAATTACACTCTATGACCAGGCGTGGTGTCTCATGCCTGTACTCCCAGCACTTTGGGAGGCTGAGGTGGGCCAATCACCTCAGGTCAGGAGTTCAAGATCAGCCTGACCAACATGGTGAGACCCTGTCTATACTAAAAATACAAACAATAGCTGGGCATGGTGGTGTGTGCCTGTAATCTCTAGCTACTAGGAAGGCTGATCCACAAAAATTGCTTGAGCCTGGGCGGTGGAGGCTGCAGTGAGCTGAGATCGCACCACTGCACTCCAGCCTGGGTGACAGAGCAAGACTCTGTCTCAAAATAAATAAATAAATAAACAGAATGACACTCTATGAATGGCTGGAATGGCCGACTTACATTGTGAATTGAACTCCGAGTGTCACAGTATGTCTATTATTAAAGTAAGGAAATTGATTGGAAAGGAATGAGGTCCTGAAAACAAGAGTGAAGACTTGTAGAAAGATCCTAGTGAAGCTTGGATAATTGAGCCCTTAAATTCTAAAGACTCTTGTTTGCCTGTATAAGGAACATCTCCATCACCAGTTGATGCAGCCTCTTCATTCTCACCTGAGAGTGTTAACCCTGAATTGCCTGAGAAAACTCCCATGGCATCCCCTGAAGCAGCTGTCTTGCAAAACAATGTTAATTCTCCTCAGGACCCATTCCTACCACTTCCCTTTGCTTTTAAACTTACTCAAGACTCAAGTTCTAGCAGGACCCTAGAGGAAAGGTACAAAGTGTGACCCATGAAGAGCTGTGCTACATTCCAAAAGAACTACTTGAGTTTTCTAATTTATATACAGAGAAATATGGGGGATATGTATGGGAATGGATATTAAGAGGGTGGGATAATTGTGAAGGTAACAAAAAGTTGAATCAGGATGAATGTATTGATAAAGACCCACTGAGCAGAGATTCTGTAATGTTGCAGCTCAGGGAGTTAGAAAGTGCTCACTATTTGTTTGGTTAGTTGACTGAAATGTGGACCAAAGGTGAAGAAAGTGAGTGAGCTTGAATTCTCAGATTTGAATTGGTCCAGAGGGATTTAAAGGCTTAGGGAGATTGAAATAGTAGAGTAGATTTGACATTTAAGATCTCTATTCACCTGACCTTGAAGTGTTCACAGACACACATTTCACCACAACTACGAGAAATAAATTTATGGGGAAAGCCCTAGCATCTTGAACTCTTTGATTACTCTTCTCTGTTAGCCAGAGTTTACAATGGGAACCACAATCATTAAATTGGAAAATCTAAATACAATAAGGGTAGTTGAATGCTGAGGTAGCAAGAGGGAAGTTGGATCCCACTCAAGGTAGCAGGGGCCAGCACCCAACCACCAAATACAAAGTGGGCAGAGTTACCGTAATGCACAACAGAGTTAAAACAGTACTCCAGAGTATGGTAGTCTGATTTGTGCAGAACTATGGTATCAGCTAGTTGATGATGGTGATTCTAGAAGTAAACTAGATAGAAAAATCTACAAAATTCTAACTTGATGTGTATAAGCAGAAAAGTTTGAGGTAAAGCAAATAAAAGTCAAACCTGAATCATAAAAACAGAGTTACAGCCTCTCAATCAATCCCCAGACTTAAGCCAGTTTATAGATGTAGAACTACTTGAATAAAGGGGAGGCTGGATCCCTTTGAGGAAGAAAAATAGTATACTACCAAAAATTTATATTGTTAATATTTCTCTCAGGCTTCCCCAAAGGAAACTATAGTCTTTAATCAAGATAACTGTGCACTGGGGAAAAGGAATAATCAGATCTTCCAGGAACTACTAGACACTTGCTCTGAAAAAGCACTAATTTCAGGAAATCCAAAATTTTACTGTGGTCCATCAGTAAGAGTAAGGACTTATGGAGGACAGGTGATCAATGAAGTTTTCACTCAGTCCATCTTACAATAAGCCCAGTGGGTGCCTGCATAATTGCAATAGATAGACTAAGAAACTATCAGAATTCCTCTATTGGCTCCACGGCCTGTGGAATGTACGCTATTATGGTGGAAAATGGCAGACAGGAGTCACTAGAAGTTTCTCTACCAGGCAAAATAGCAAATAAGAAACGATACCGTTTTCCTGGAGTGATTGCTAAGATTGGTGCCACCATCAATTACTGAAAAATGCAAGAGTGGTGATTCAAACCTCATCTCTATATAACAATCTCATTTGGCCTATGAAAAAGACAGATGGGTCTTGGAGAATGACAATGGATTATCATTTATTTAGGTGGTCCCTCCAATTGCAGCAGCTATACTATATGTGGTTTATTGTTTCAGCAAATTAACATATTCTCTGGTAATTGGGATGCAGTTATTAGTCTGTCAAATGACTTTTTCTCCATTTCTAGTCATAAGGCCAACTATAAGCAATTTCCTTTATCTGGCAAGGCCAGCAATACACTCTCATTTTTCTACCTCAAGGGTATATAAACTCTCCAGTTCTATGTCATTATTTAATTCACACGAATCTTGAATTTCTTTCTTTTCCATAAGCTATCACACACTGCTTCATTAAATTGATTACTTTATGCTGATTGGAACGAGGGATCAAGGAGTAGCAACTACTCTAGATTTACAGGTAAGACGTTTAGGTGCTAAGGATGTTAAATAAATCTCACAACATTTCAGGAGACTTGTACATCAGTGAAAATTTCAGAGAGCCTGTGGTGTGGGGTAATACCCTCTAAAGTGAAGAATAAGTGCTTACATCTGGCCCCACCACAACCAAAATATAGATATAATGCCTAATGAACCTGTTTAAGTTTTGGAGACAGCATATTCTTCATTCAAGTGTGTTACTCTGGCCCATTTACCAAGTGACCTGGAAAGTTACTTGTTTTGAGTAGGACACAGAACAGGAGTAGACTCTGCAAAAGGCCCAGGATGCCTTACAAGCTGCTCTGCCATTTGACCCATATGATCAAGCAGATTCTTAAAGTGTCAGTGGCAGATAAGAATGCTGGTGGAAGCCTTTGGCAGGCCCTTATAGATGTATCACAGATAAGGCCCTTACAATTTTTGAGCAAAGTCATGCCATCTTCTGCAGATAACTACTTTTTGGGAAACAGCTTTTGGTCTGCTGCAGTGCATTAATAGAGATAGAATGATTATCCATGGGCCACCAAGTCACCATGTAGTTGGAGCTTTCCATTATAAATTGGCTATTATCTTACTCAGTAATCCATAAATCCAGGCATACACCAACACTCTTTTCTCAAATAAAAGTTGTATATACGAGATTGGACCTGAGCCATCCCTGAAGGCACAAGTAAGTTAAATGAAAAAGTGGCCCGAGGTCAATGGTCCCCATTCCTGCTATACTACCTTCACTCTCCCAGCATGCACCTATGGCCTTATAAATAATTACCTAAGATCAGTTAACAGAGGAAGATAAAACTCAGGCTTAGTTTACAGATAGTGTGTGTGATTCTAACCACCATCTGAAAGTGATCAGCTGAAGCACCACAACCTCTTTCTGTACATCCCTGAATGAAAGTAGTGAAAATAAATCTTTGTGGTGTACAGAAATTCAAGCAGTGCACCCAGCTATTCACTTTTCTTAGAAGACTAAATGGTCAGACCTATGATTAGGTACTGATTCTTGGGCTGTATTCAATGGTTTGGCTGGATGCTTTAAGACTTAGAAGGATCACAAGGGAAAAATGGACAAGAAAATCTGGAGAAGAGCTTTGTAGATAGACCTCTACAAATGAGTGAAAAATGTGAAGATGTTTGTGTCACATGGAAGGGACCACCAAGTGGTATTAAATAAGAGATATAATTTAGCAACTGAGTGGATAACTATGGATACAAGTTAGCCTCTTTTGCCAGCCATCCTTGTCATTGCCCAGTGAACAAATTGGCCATGGTGGCAGGGATGGAAGTTATGCATGGACCCAGAAATATGAACAGCTGCAGTCAACCTGGCTAAGCTTCTGCTGAATGCAGCAGAGACCAACATTGAGTCCCTGTAATGTCGTGACTATTCTCTCCTTATTTTGTTATAACTATGTCCATGTGTATATATATAGCAAATGTCTTTGTCTTCTTTCCCCTCTTATCCCCTTCATTTAACATAAGAGGGATTCATTTTATATCATAGTACTTAAGTATTGTGAACTTTATATCATAGAATTTATATTAAATATTAATAATTAATATTAATAGTAATATTAGTAATATTATCCAAGAGAATAGTGAACATTATCCAAGGGATTCGTTTCTTCTTCTAAGATATCTAAGTCTTAAAAATGAAGAACTTCTTGCCATTTGTGACAATATAGATAAACTGGAAGACATAATGCTAAGTGAAATAAGCCAGATGCAGAAAGATTAATACTGTATGGCCTCACTTATGCATGGAATATAACAAAAAAAGTTGAACTCATAGTAAGAGTAGAATGATGGCTAACAGGGGTCGGGGTCTTATTCAGGGGTGAGGAGAGGTATTTGATCAAAGCGTACAAACTTTCAGTTAAAAGAGGGATAACTTCTGTAGACCTAAAGTACAGCATGATTACTTTAGTTAATAATAATGTATTATTAAAAAAAAAACAGAAAATTTTGAGTAAGCAGATTGCCCTCCATAATTTGGGTGGGCCTCGTTCAATAAATTGAAATCGTGGATAGAACTAAAATTCCAGGCTCCTGCAGCAAGAGTGAATCCTCTTGCAGACTGCATTTGGACTTCATCTGCACCATCAGCTCTCCTGGGTCTCTGCTTGACGACTCACACTGGCTATTTGGACATGCCAGCCCTCACAATCATGTGAGTCAATTTCTTATGATAAATCTCTCAATTTATTCTTAATTTATATAAATTTTATGTATAAAATATATACATATTATGTATACACACACACACACACACTACCTAATGTTTCTATTTCTCTGGAAAACTATAACTAACACAATCAGAAACAAATAGATGAACTAAAAATGGCTCGATTTTTCCCAAGATTAATGATAACTATAAACCCAAAGAGCCAAGAATATCAATAAACTACAAACACAGAATTACGAACAAAGCAATACCAAGCAAAAATAAAAATCAAATTGCTCTAAAGCAGTGACAAAGAAAGTACTTAAAAAACAGCTAGAAAGAAGACACATCACATAGAAGAACTAACATAAAAATGACAACATATTTCTTATTAGAAATAATGCAGCAGAGCAGCATCTTTAAGTTACAGAAAGACAAAAACTTCTGATAAACTAGAAATATATAACCAGTGAACATACTTTTCACAAATGAAGATGGTATAGACTATTAAAACATACAAAAGCTAAAATAATTTATTACCAGTTGACTCACACTGTAAGAAGTAGTAAACAAAACTTTTTAGGCAGAAGAAGAATACAAAATGGAAATACAAGCCCATACTAAGTAATGAAAATCAGTGAAAACAGTAAACAATGTGGAAAAAAAATCCAGTTGAAAATTTGAGACTGATGCATTTAAAAATAAATCCCACACAATAATAACAGGAGATTTTAACACCCCACTATCAACATTAGAGAGATCAATGAGACAGAATGTTAACAAAAGTATCCAGGAATTGAACTCAGGTCTGCACCAAGCAGACCTAGTAGACATTTACAGATCTCTCCACCCCAAGTCAAAAGAATATACATTCTTCTCAACACCACATTGCACTTTTTCCAAGATTGACCACATAGTTGGAAGCACTCCTCAGCAAATGTAAAATAACAGAAATTATAACAGTCTCTCAGAACACAGTGCAATCAGATTAGGACTCAGGATTAGGAAACTCACTCAAAACCGCTCAACTACATGGAAACTGAACAACCTGCTCCTGAATGACTACTGGATACAGAACGAAATGAAGGCAGAAATAAAGATATTCCTTGAAACCAATGAGAACAAAGACACAACATACCAGAATCGCTGGGACACATTTAAAGCAGTGTGTAGAGGGAAATTTATAGCACTAAATGCCCACAAGAGAAAGCAGGAAAGATCTGAAATTGACACCCTAACAGCACAATTAAAAGAACTAGAGAAACAAGAGCAAACACATTCAAAAGCTAGCAGAAGGCAAGAAATAACTAAGATCAGAGCAGAACTGAGGGAGATAGAGACGCAAAAAACCCTCTAAAAAATCAATGAATCCAGGAGCTGGTTTTTTGAAAAGATCAACAAAATTGATAGACTGCTAGCAAGAATAATAAAGAAGAAAAGAGAGAAGAATCAAATAGATGCAATAAAAAAAGATAAAGGGGATATCACCACTGATCCCACAGAAATACAAACTACCATCAGAGAATACTATAAACACCTCTACACAAATAAACTAGAAAATCTAGAAAAAATGGATATATTTTTGGAAACAAACACCTTCCCAAGACTAAACTAGGAAGAAGTTGAATCCTTGAATAGATCAATAACAGGCTCTGAAATTGAGGCAGTAATTAATAGTCTACTAATCCAAAAAAGTCCAGGACCAGAAGGATTCACAGCCGAATTCTACCAGAGGTACAAAGAGGAGCTGGTACCATTCCTTCTGAAACTATTCCAATCAATAGAAAAAGAGGGAATCTTCCCTAACTCATTTTATGAGGCCAACATCATCCTGATACCAAAGTCCGGCAGAGACACAACAAAAAAGAGAATTTTAGACCAATATCCCTGATGAACATTGATGCAAAAATCCTTAATAAAATATTGGCAAACCGAATCCAGCAGCACATCAAAAAGCTTATCCACCACAATCAAGTTGACCTCATCCCTGGGATGCAAGGCTGGTTCAACACATGCAAATCAATAAACGTAATCCATCATATAAAGAGAACCAAAGACAAAAACCACATGATTATCTCAATAGATGCAGAAAAGGCCTTCGACAAAATTCAAAAGCCCTTCATGCTAAAAACTCTCAATAAACTAGGTATTGATGGGACATATCTCATAATAATGAGAGCTACTTATGACAAACCCACAGCCAATGTCATACTGAATGGGCAAAAACTGGAAGCATTCCCTTTGAAAACTGGCACAAGACAGGGATGCCCTCTCTCACCACTACTATTCAACATAGTGTTAGAAGTTCTGGCCAGGGCAATCAGGTAGGAGAAAGAAATAAAGGGTATTCAATTAGGAAAAGAGGAAGTCAAATTGTCCCTGTTTGCAGATGACATGATTGTATATTTAGAAAACCCCATCATCTCAGCCCAAAATCTCCTTAAGCTGATAAGCAACTTCAGCAAAGTCTCAGGATACAAAATCAATATGCAAAAATCAAAAGCATTCCTATACACCAAGAACAGACGAACAGAGAGCCAAATCATGAGTGAACTCCCATTCATAATTGCTTCAAAGAGAATAAAATGCCTAGGAATCCAATCCACAAGGGATGTGAATGACCTCTTCAAGGAGAATTACAAACCACTGCTCAACAAAATAAAAAAGGAGAGGACACAATCAAATGGAAAAATATTCCATGCTCATGGATAAGAGATAAATGGACATATTGCCCAAGGTAATTTACAGATTCAATGCCATCCTCATCAAGCTACCAATGACTTTCTTCACAGAATTGGAAAAAACTGCTTTAAAGTTCATATGGAACCAAAAAAGAGCTTGCATTGCCAAAACAATCCTAAGCAAAAAGAACAAAGCTGGAGGCATCACGCTATCTGACTTCAAACTATACTACAAGGCTACAGTAACCAAAACAGCATGGTATTGTTACCAAAACAGATACATAGACCAATGGAACAGAACAGAGCCCTCAGAAATAATACCACACATCTACTACCATCTGATTTTTAACAAACCTGACAAAAACAAGAAATGGGAAAAGGATTTCCTATTTAATAAATGGTGCTGGGAAAACTGGCTAGCCATATGTAGAAAGTTGAAACTGGATCCCTTCCTTACCCCTTATACAAAAATTAATTCAAGATGGATTAGAGACTTAAATGTTAGACCTAAAACCATAAAAACCCTAGAAGAAAACCTAGGCAATACCATTCAGGACATAGGCATGGGCAAGGACTTCATGTTTAAAACACCAAAAGCAATGGCAACAAAAGCCAAAATTGACAAATGGGATCTAATTAAACTAAAGAGCTTCTGCACAGCAAAAGAAACTATTGTCAGAGTGAACAGGCAACCTACAGAATGGGAGAAAATTTTTACAATCTACCCATATGACAAAGGGCTAATATGCAGAATCTACAAAGAACTTAAACAACTTTACCAAAAAAAAAAAAATCAAACAATCCCATGAAAAAGTGGGCAAAGGATATGAACAGACACTTCTCAAAAGAAGACATTTATGCAGCCAACAGACACATGAAAAGAACTCATCATTACTGGCCATCAGAGAAATGCAAATCAAAACAACAGTGAGATATCATCTCACACCAGTTAGGATGGCAAGCATTAAAAAGTCAGGAAACAACAGGTGCTGGAGAGGATGTGGAGAAATAGGAACACTTTTACACTGTTGGAGGGACTGTACACTAGTTCAACCATTGTGGAAGACAGTGTGGCGACTCCTCAAGGATCTAGAACTAGATGTACCATATGACCCAGCCATCCCATTACTGGGTATATACCCAAAGGATTATAAATCATGCTTCTATCAAGCAACATGCACACATCTGTTTATTGTGGCAGTATTCACAATAGCAAAGAAGTGGAACCAACCCAAATGTCCATCAATAATAGACTGGATTAAGAAAATGTGGCACAGATACACCATGGAATACTATGCAGCCATTAAAAAAAGAATGTGTTAACGTCCTTTGCAGGGACATGGATGAAGCTGGAAATCATCATTCTGAGCGAACTATCACAAGGACACAAAACCAAACACCGCATGTTCTCACTCATAGGTGGGAATTGAACAATGGGAACACTTGGACACAGGGTGGGGAACATCACACACCAGGGCCTGTCATAGGGTGGGGGGAGGGGGGAGGGTAGCATTAGGACATATACCTACTGTAAATGATGAGTTAATGGGTGCAGCACACCAACATGGCACATGTATACATATGTAACAAACCTGCATGTTGTGCACATATATCCTGGAACTTAAAGGGTAATAAAAATAAATACATAAATAAATAAAAATAAAAATAAATCCCTTAGACTAATATTAAACATAATTGGACTAATTAATTAAAATTAGTACTTTATTACTTAAATGTATGCTTACTCAGATGTATTGATATAGTAGTATTTACTTTATAACTCATTTATTTATTTGTAATCATTTGTTTGAAACAAACTATAAAACTCACTGCAATTTTAGGTATTTGTAATCCTTTTATAAATTGTTCCTTTCTTTCTAGGTATTTATTTCTGAGTTTCTAAACTCAAGGACACTGAATCTTTATTTCTTGCACATGAGACTAGACCTATTGTTCCCTGCTTTTAAAGTAGGTGAAGATTGGCCAGTTGCAGTGGCTCACACCTGTAATCCCAGCACTTTGGGAAGCTGAGGTGGGTGGATCACCTGAGGTCAGGAGTTCGAGTCCAGTCTGGCCAACATGGCGAAATCCGGTCTCTACTAAAACTACAAAAATTAGCCAAACGTGATGGCGGGCGCCTGTAATATGAACTACTCAGGAGGCTGAGGCAGGGAGAATTGCTTGAACCTCGGAGCAGAGGTTGCAGTGAGCCAAAATAGTGCCACTGTACTCCAGCCTAGGTGACAGAGCAATACTCCATGTCAAAAAAGAGAGAGAGAAAAAAAAGTAGGTGAGGATTAAGATTTCATTTTTATACAACTGCTTGAATAATGATTAAGTCAATGAAGTAACTTTGGATTTATTCATTAGAAAAATTATTCTAAAATGCTTAGAGCAAAAAGAGAAATTAACACATACATCTGCTATATTAGCTTAGAAAATATTCATTATGTAGATGGGAATAGTGTGGGAAATGGTTGGTAGTATTTTACAAACTTTAATACGATAATTGTAGTTTTAGATAAATTAACTGTCTAACATATCAAGTTTAACAACATAATATCATATTACAATGTTTAGCATACAAATACAGAGTTTTCTACATTGAAAACAAGTTTATCTGCAAATAAATACAATTTTAATGATTCCTTCCTATCTATATTCCTTTGATTTCCTGCACTGGTTAAGGAGACATTGAAGGAGAATGAAGAGGCAAAACACACTTGAACAGTTGATTTGTTCCAAATCTTAAAGGGAAAGTTGCATTCACTCGCATTTAAGTATAATGTACATATACATTTTTGTATATAACCTGGTTTTATGTTAAGGAAGTTTCTTTCTATTTCTAGTATTTTGAGAGTTTGTAATCATAAATGGGTGTTTAATTTGGTTGAATGTTTTCTTTGCATCTTTTGATTTTTCTTATGTAATTTATTAACATGATGAATTAAATTTATTTTTTTATGAAGATTGAACACTACTCTTATTCATGAAACAAATTCGTGTGATTTTAATATGTAACACATGCCCTTTCACAATGTTACATTTGATTCAGTGATACTTTGAAGGATCTTTGTACCTATGTTCATGTGCAATAACATTTGATATTTTCCTCCAGTTAGAAAAATTTTGATTACTGAAATATGAAAAATATAGTATTGAATAAATTAACATGCTAAATCATATTACAGTGCAATAATATGATATATTAATAATTTAATTAGATTTTTATAGAATGAATGTATATAAGTGTTTAACTCAAGTAATTTAATGTGTCTGTTATTTTAGAACACTGTATTTTTTTTTGTTGTTAGAGATGGGGTTTCACCATGTTAGCCAGGCTGGTCTTGAACTCCTGAACTCAGGTGATCCGCCCACCTCAGCCTCCAAAAGTGCTGGGATTACAGTCATGAGTCACCACTCCCGGCCTCATTTTAGAACATTGTATTTTGTATAGTGTTCATGTGTGTTGATTGCAGAGTAATGTAAAATAAAATTTTAGGATAGGGTGACATGATTTGGTCAGGCATTACTATGTGGGAACAAATAACCATTGGTTTGGAGTCAAAATCCTTAAAGTGTGAATCCTGGCTCCGACATTGTATGAACCTAGGAAAATTCTTTAATGTCTCATCAAGAGAGCAGAAAAGTAATGCTATTTTACTCATAGGATTGTACTGAGATTATATAACATAACATATTTAAAACAGCTAGCATGATCATTTTTCAATGTCTACATGTGTTAAAACATCACATCACACCCCACAAATATATACAATTATTATTCATCAATTAAAAATAAAACAGGGCCAGGTGTGGTGACCCATGTCTGTAAACTCAGCACTTCAGGAGGCCAAGGCAGGAAGATTGCTTGAAGCCAGGAGTTTGAAACCAGCTAGGCAATATAGCGAGATCTCCTCTCTTCAAAAAAACTAACTAACTAAATAAAACAGCCAGGGTAGCTATGAATGCACTGCATTTCAGCCTGGGCAACAAAGTAAGACCATGTCTCTAAAATGAATAAATGAATGAATACAAAAATAAATAAAACAAAACTTTTAAAAAGATAACATGAGTTCCTACACACAACATATGTATGTTCATTTACTCAGCAACAATTTATTGAACATCTGTTTTCTGTGATAGCTGTTAGGCATAAATTAAAATAAAAGAAAACATTCTTCTAGCCCTAAAAATGATAATAATCAGTAATTACTAAAATAATAATTTGATGAATTAATGTTTATGGCTATTAAGCAACATCTTTTGTGATTTGAACAGATGTTTGGCAGAAACTCAGAATATTTAGTCTCTTCTCAAGGTTTCAGTAATTCACTGAGTGACCACAAGGTTAAAAACCTGCCTTTTTGGTTAGTAACCTAGAAATATGTTGAATTGTTTGAGATGTTGCTTTATGATATATATTGTATTTTTTTCCAATATAAGTAAGATATATATTTTAAGGAATGAGCTCTAGGGTTTTTCTACCTTGATACTTTATTATTATAATTGCCTAACAAATAAGCAATTGACACAACTAAATCTTGACACTTGAAAATGACAAGTTTGAGTTATCTGTATTTTAAACAAATATATTGGACTAAATATAAATTACCTGAGAGCCTGATATTTCAGTAAAACTTGAAAAAAAAAAAAACCTGAATATCTGAACATTTAGTATACCTGGAGGGTCAACTAAGATAATTCTGTTGCTATGTGTTCTTTAACATTCCTTTATTCTATAAAGCTTGAATCTTGACATTTTCAACTAATCCTATAAGCTTAACTTTATAATTTAGGATAACACATTTAATAGTACATATTTTAATATTAGAATGGGAGGCCAAGGCGGGCAGATCACCTGTGGTCAGGAGTTTGAGACCAACCCGGCCAACAGGGCGAAAACCTGTCTCTACTAAAAATAAAAAAAATTCGCTGGGCGTGGTGGCATCCCAGCTATTTGGGAGGCTGAGGTAGGAGAATCACTTGAACCTGGGAGGTGGAGGTTGCAGTGAGCCGAAATTGTGCCATTGCACTCCAGTCTGGGCGCCAAGAGCAAAACTCCATCTCAAAAAAAAAAAAAAGAATGGGAACCCAACACATAAGGAGACCTAGACAGTCAGAAATAGATGAAGAAACCCATAATAAAGGATATAAAGTGACATAACCAAGATTACAAATATATAACATGCCTTTGCATCAGAAATTCAGGTGGACTTTTATCTGCGTGGTTCACCAGTCTTTTATTTTGCTGCTTTTCCATCTCTTAGCTTTTTTAAGTTTAGTATTTTGCCACATTTGCTTCAGTTGGCTATACAGTAAAAATGATTACAAATAGAGTCATAGTTCCATGTTCTATTGCCTTACATATCATGATTACATGGTTAATTAGCCCTATGCATGTTTTATACTATTACATATAAATATATACTTATGTTTTGAATATTTTACAACATTTGACACATACTATTGTACTTCCAAATTGCTTTACTTCCAAAAACGTGATGGTTAAGATTATTTATTTTTATATGTGTATCTATAGTTCATTAGTTTTTGCTGTTGTAAACCATTATGTTTATATGTGCTAAGCAGCAGGAATAAGTGGAGGTGTTGCTACCAGTGTATTGATCACCAATGGATGACTGCACGTAGCAGTAATGCATTAGACAAGAAACAAGTTGTTTTTCTGCATTAGATGTGAGTTGTCAGGCCAAGTAAAACAATGACAGCAATATTAATACATCACCTCCAGGTGACAGTAGAAATAAGAAAGTTATTGATTTTATAACATCTTTAAAATCAGGAATAAATCATTGTTTCATGAACAAAGAGACATGTTTATTTATTTCAAACTAGGGATTTTTACATGATTTATATGTCATTAACATGACATGCTCTACTTTCCAAATTTGCTATTTTAGTGTCCAAGTAGCGACTTCTAGTTCAACATAACTAAAGAAGATAAATTCTATTACCCATATTTTTTAATGTTTAAAAAAAGAGCAAAGAAACATAACTGTAACAGGTAAGCATGACATGCTGAAATGATGAAAGAATGTTGCCCACAGAGATGCCATTTTTAATTATTTCCGTAAACTGTCATAATTGCATGGAGCGAGCAGTCTGAACAAATGCACAAAAACAAATTAAAAATCCACAAAGACAGGTTGGTCTTGGCATTAGAGGATAAGTTAACTCCTCAGGAAATTTATGATATCCAACACAATTTGAATAGAAATTCAAAATAGAGATAGAAGAAAAACAACAAAAATAAGTATGGACATTTATCAAAGAACTAAAAGTAGAATTCATTTAAACCCATTCAATCCAGCAATCCAATTACTGGGTATATATCCAAGGGGAAAAAGATCATTACATCAAAAAGATAACAAACATGTATTTTATCATGGCATTATTCACAAGAGCAAAGATATGGAATCAACCTAATTTTCCATCAACGGGTGATTGGACAAAGAAATGTGGCATGTATGTGTGTGTGTGTGTGTATATATATATATGTATGTATATATATACACACACATATACATAGACACACACATATATACATATATACATAAATATATACATATATATAATTAAATATTACAAAATAGTGAAATCATGTTGTATTATGCTGTTCTTTCTTTACTGTAAAGAAATACCTGAGACAGGTAATTTAAAAAGAAAATAGGTATAATCAGCCCATGGTTCTGCAGGCTGTACAGGAAGCGTGGTCTTGACATCTGCTGAGCTTCTGGGGATGGGTGTGGGAGGCTCAGGAAACTTACAATCATAGTGAAAAGTGAAGTGGGAGCAGAAATGTCACATAATGAAAGCAGGAGAGAGAGAGGATGTCATGAGAATTGACTCACAATTGTAAGGACAGTGCCAAGGAGATGGGATGATGATAAACCGTTGATGAGAAACCAGCCCCCATGATCCAATCACCTCCCACCAGGCCTCACCTCCAACAGCGGGAATTATATTTTAACATGAGATTTGATAAGGGAAAAAAAAAATCCAAACTATATCAAGCGTCTTTTGCAACAACATGGAAAGAACTTGTATTAATCCATTTTCACACTGCTATGAAGATACTACCTGAGACTGAATAATGTATTTTAAAAAGAGGTTTAATTGACTCATAGTTCCACATGTCTTGGGAGGCCTCAGGGAACTTACACTCAGAGCAGAAGGTGAAAGGGAAGCAGGAACTTTCTTCCAAGGCAGCAGGAGACAGAGAGAGCAAAAGGGGAACAGCCAAACACTTTGAAAACCACTAATTCTGGGAGAACGAACTCACTACCATGAGAACTGTATGGGGGAAGCTGTCCCCATGATTTAATACCCTCCCATCAACTCCTTCCCCTGACATGTGGGGATTATAATTTGAGATGAGATTTTGGTGGGGAACAGAGTCAAGCTATATTATTCGGTCCCTGGTCCCTCCCAAATCTCACAGCATTCTCACTTTTCAAAACCAATCATGCCTTCACGACAATCCCCAAGGTCTTACTTATTCCAGTATTAACTCAAAAGTCAAAGTCTAAAGTTTCATCTGAGACAAGGCAAGTCCCTTCTGCCTATGAGCCTATTAAATAAAAAGCAAGTTAGTTACTTCAAAGATACAACAGGCATTGAGTACATGGTCTGTTTCAAATGGGAGAAATTGGCCAAAACAAAGGGGTTACTGGTCCCATGCAAGTCTAAAACCTAACACGGCACACATTAAATCTTAAAGCTTCAAAATAATCTCTTTTGACTCCGAGTCTCACATCCAGGGCATGTTGATCACCCCAAGGCCTTGGGAAGCTCCATCCCTGTAGGTCTGCAGGGTACAACCCCTGTGGCTGCTTTCATGGGCTCAGGTTGAATACCTGTGGCTTTTCCAAGCACATGTGCAAGCTGTTGGTGGATCAACAACTCTGGGGTCTGGAGGATGGTGGCCCTCTTCTCACAGCTCCACTAGGCAGTGCCCCCATGGGGACTCTGGGTGGGGGCCCCATATCCACATTTTCCTACCTCACTGCCTAAGAAAGGGTTCTCCATGATGGCCCTGCCCCTGCAGCAGACTTTTGCCTGGACATCTAAGCATTTCCATACATTCTCTGAAATCTAGATGCAGGCTTCCAAAGCACAACCTTTGTCATCTGCACACCCACAGGCTCAACACCACATGTAAGCTGCCAAGCCATGGGGCTTGAAGCACCTGGTACACAGGGCATGGAGTCCCAAGGCTGCACAGAGCAGTGGGGTTCTGGGTCTGACCCACAAAACCATGTTTCCCTCCTATGCTTCCAGGACTGTGATACGAGGGGCTGCTGTGAGATTTCTGACTTACCCTGGAGACATTTTCTCCTTTGTCTTGACTATTAACATTTGAATCCTTGTTACTTATGCAAATTTCTGCAGCTGGCTTGAATTCTCCCCAGAAAATTGGTTTTTCTTTCTACCACTTGGTCAGTCTGCAAATTTTCTAAACCTTTATGCTCTGCTTCCCTATTAAACATCAGTTCCAATTTCAAACCATCTTTCTGTGAATGCATATAACTGAATGCTTTCAGAATAATCCAGGTCACCTCTTGAATATTTTGGTGCTTAGAAATTTCTTCCGCCAGATACCCTAAATCATCTCTCTCAAGTTCAAAGTTTCATGGATCTCTAGGGCAGGAGAAAAATGCTGTCAGTCTCTTTGCACAGCAAGAGTGACCTTTGCTCCAGTTCCCAGTCAGTTCCCCACTTCTATCTGAGACCACTTTAGCCTGGACTTCATTCATATCACTATCTCCATTTTGGTCAAAACTATTCAACAAGTCTCTAGGAAGTTCCAAACTTTCTCACATCTTCCTGTCTTCTTTCAAGCCCTCCAAACCCTTCCAACCTCTGCCTGTTACCAGTTTCAATGTTACCTCCATATTTTCAGGTTATCTTTATAGTAGTATCCCATTCCTGGTACCAATTTCCAGTATTAGTCTGTTTTCACACTGCTATAATGATACTACCTGAGCATGAGTAATTAAAAAAAAAAAAAAAAAAAAAGAGGTTTAATGGACTCACAGTTTCACATGACTGGGAAAGCCTCAGGAAATTTATAATCATGGCAGAAAGCAAAGGGGAAGCAGGCACCTTCTTCCAAGGCAGCAAGAGAGAGAGTGAAGGAAGAACAGCCAAACATGTTTAAAACCATCAGCTCTCATGAGAACTCATCATCATGAGAACAGCATGGGGGGATCCATCTCCACGATTCAATCACTTCCCACCAAGTCCATCCCCTGACGCATGGAGATAACTATTTGAAATGAAATTTGGGTAGGGACACAGAGCAAACCGTATTAGAGCTGGAGGCCGTTATCTTATGTAAAACAAGTGAGACAGAAAAAATAAATATGGCATGTTCTCACTCATAAGTGGGAGCTAAATAATGTGTGCACAAGGATGTAGAGAGTGGAATGAGGGGCGATGGAGACTTAGAAAAGTAAGGGGGTGGGAAGGACGTGGTAGATGAGAAAGTACTTAATAAGTACAATACATCATTCGGGTGATGGATATCTTAAAAGCGCTGACTTCACCACTATGCAACTGTGAATGCAGGAAAATTGAACGTGAATCCCATTAAATTTATACAAATTTAAAAATCAATTTACATGAATGAAAATGTAGAAAACATACACAAATGAATGTGATCTGGTAAAAATGTACAAATAAAAATCTCTGTGAGGTGTTTTGGGCTATTACAAAGTAATATGTAAGATTAGTTTTGGCTTTTTCTACCAGAATACATGAATAAAATGAAATTGAACAAATTCTGCAAAGCATGAGGAATCAAATTTTGACCAAAGTTTTATTTAAATAGTCACATTCTCAGTATAATAACAGACAGAGATAGAAAAAAAATAAAGGTGAAGAAAAATATAAAACCAAGATACAGGATTTGTTGTTTTCAATTGTCTTCTTCAGATGGAAGTAAGGAAGAGCAGTCGAGGTTGGCTCAGGGTTTTCCTAGGTTAAATGAAGAGAATAGGAATAGGTCCTTTTCCATCAGATTTTCTTAGAAACCCTAGGTCCTTCATTAATATTATTTGCTAAACATGGGGTCATTTGACAGACTGTTCTCTTTATCTATTTTCACTTGAACCTTTTTTTTTTTTTTAAATAATTTTTTATATAGTGTGACATGAGTGAGTAAGTATAAAACAAATGGGAACCAATATTAAGAGACTTGACATAGCCATTAATCTGGGGAGAACATTTTCTTATAGATGTGGCTTTTATGTCCCAGAGAAATAAATAGGCATTAATTAAATCAAGAGTGTAAGAAAGATATTGAATTCAATGGGAATGGCATGCACAAAAACTTTCTGATAGGTAAATTTTCTTAAACAAAAATGAAGTTGAGGTGGGATGTTTTTGCATATCATGGAATCAGAAATTTTCAGAGCTACAGAAACCTTGAAGAGAATTTAATCCAACTTCCTAATCTTCCTAAATTGAAATACCGACAACCAGACAATTAAGAATTCTGTCTTAGATCACATAGGGAAAACAGAAATACAATAATAATTACATTTAGGTTTCCTGATTTCAAGTTTAATATCTTTATAATCTCAACACAGTGAAGATCAGCAGGTGACTTATGTTTTGTTCATCTGTGTAGGGCTGATTTCTTACATTATTTTTCTTTTTAAATTCTGAAATTAAGTATTTTTATTAAGTATAATCTTATTGTGTTAAAAGGGAAATTTTAATGCAATGTTTATTTTGTAGAAATACCTACTTTTCATTAAACATTAATTACTGGATGAAAATGATCACCTCTTCTTCCAGCTTCTAAACCATAAGGTTTGTTTGTGCTACACAGCTGTAGAAATTTAAATAACTGGCATGTGGAGACAGGGTGAAGTTTAGCCTTTTCAAGCAGGTTTTTTTTTTTTTTTTTTTTTTTTTTTTTTTTTCTCTCTTAGCACTGACATATTGTCTCATCAACACATCTAGGAGCTTCTATTTTTGAAATGCTTCACTTATCACTTGTGGAGTGTTGAAATGGAACCTATTTTTTCCCCAAAGAGAACATTCTTTAGCAAAGACAGATTGTCTCATCTGCATTAAGAAACTGTCCCTCATGAAATACCCTATTGAGACAAGCTCATGTTTTCTGCCTGCAAAAGTTGATTTTAAAAAATCAGAACTTTTTCTTAATCCTTGAATGATAATTTGTGTTAGAAGCAAATAATTTAACTCTTTGGATTTACATTTCTTACAAAGCCTAATTTTTTACAACGTCATACTTCACAAAAAGATGACTTAAGAGAGATGGGAAATGTACAAGCAAACTGATGATTGAGATTGCAGCTAAAACTTTTCTTGGGTAGTTACTGTCCCCACCACCCCCAGGCCAAAAGTAAATTCATTAGAGGTTTTGCACCACATAAAGGAATTATGTTAAAGTTGAGGGAGGTACAAATGCCAAGACTTTGGATGAACTCTAGCAACAGATGAACTCTAGCAAGGGCGTTGCCTTCTCTTGGCATGGAAATGGCCTGAAGTAAAGCACAGCTACTAGTCAGGAGCAAGCTCAGGCTCTGACAGCAGAATCCAGGCTCAAATCTTCAGATGAACTTCCTCCTGCCTGGTCAATTGTACCAGTCACTCTACCACTAAAATTCTCAGTGTATGTGTGTGTTTATGTATAAAATGAGAAGAATAATTGCAAATAACATGGTGATTTTGTGAACATTGAATGTGCTTCGGGATATAATATGCTTAGCATATACTGCTTAGTAAGAAGTAAAATGTTCATATGTCTTTTTAAAACATAAACTTTTTATCAAGTATAATATTCATTCAGAAAGGTGCTGAAGTTATAATTTAAAAGCTCAATGTATTTTGACCAAATCACTTCTGTATGATCAGTCATGTAACCAACATTCAGATGAAAACATCAAACATTTCCAGAAATCCCTAATCCTCCCTTCTACCCTTTTTGAGTCATTACCTGTGCAAGGGTAAATGCTATCCTTATGTGTATCTATGAACTTATTTTGACTGTGTTTGTTTATATAGATGAAATCATGCAATATGTACTCTTCCATGTCTTACCTTTTTTTATTCAATATTTCTGATAGGTACTCTAGAAATAATTTGTAGTTAATTAGATGGGAGATGGGGTTAGCAAATAAATAAATGTGGTTGTTTCTTTGTCAATAGTGGGGGACATAAAATTCTTCCATTTTCTCCTTACCACATGCAGATAAAACAGCAATATCTACCAAAATTTATAAATGTAAGCACGTAATTTTACATAGCAACTAAATTATTTCTAAAAAGAAAAAAATACGTAATGATAAAATCCAGCCACCTAAGAGAATGAACAAAGCAACTTTAGTTAAAGCATCAAATGTGGGCCTCACATTTAAAATTATGCCTAAACAATTAACTAAAAATATAAATGTTACAAATCCTGTTAGTGTGAATATAGCAACTTGAGAAATAACAATTAGAAGGTAGAGAAAGAAAGGAATACTAGTGGAATATTTCATGTTTCTTATTCATTAATGAATACTAATCATATGAATTTGTTAAAGCAAATGAAAAAGTTTTTACTATTTTGTATAAAATCGAAATAAGTAATTAGACAACTTAAAATAACAATATGAATATTTAACATTAGGAAGTAGGTAGGGAAGGTACTTCTATCAACATATTTATATTTTCTGTTTATAAGTATTTAAAAGATTTATTTCTCCCTTTCTGATTTCAGTTTCATGTAAGTTTTTCATAACTTCTTTACTTTCTTTGCTTATTTCATACTACATATTTCAGCATTTTTATAGTAACTTTTATAGTTAATTATTATACTAAAACAGATCAATTTTTACAATTTGTGGTATCATACTGTTTCTTGCAGCTCACTATTCTCAACTTTTATTTTTACTCAAATGTGTAATGAGTATTTTGTTTTGAGAGTTTTAGAATAATAAGCAACATTAGATGTAATGGAGAGTCATATTTAAGAAGATGACTCTGGATTGAGACACTATGTTCACATTCTGGCTTGATTATTTATTAGCTCCATGGCTGAGAGCAAGTTACTTAAAGTTTCTCTCTACTTTGATATTTTTTCTTTTCCTTGCCAAATGGGGCTAATTACATCAGAGTATCTCAAGCTATATTTTATATTTCTTAAATGTTGTCTGTATGTCCTTTGAGATATATAAATGTTTCCAGATTTGAGTTTAGGTCTATTTTAGTTGCTTGTGTGTGTTTTATTCACTGTACTCCTTTTGTAATGGGATGGCATAGCTTTTAATTTTAAAAATATATGGCTATCAATGATGATTTAAGTATAGATATAAGCAATGATGTAGACATACATAAATGTATAGATATATATTCCAATGTAGTCAATACGTTTTTTATAGATATTTATTCTTGTTTTACCTTTACTTGTTTTTATTTCATGAAGCCATTTTCTGTCTTAGTCATCCCTTATTTATATTTTTGGGCACCCCAATCGAATGTATTTTAAAATTGTCTTTAGCTTAGTAATCTGAATAGAAATTACGTGGTGATCATTTATTTATTTACAGTATTGACTTTCTTATTAACACTAGATTTTTTCATTAGATAAGACAATTTATAAATTTATTTTTAATGAAAGAAGTTGCCATTGCTGTTATTTGTCTCTGAAAGAGTTGCATAGTTGCTCCCTCTAAATATCCAATGCAGACTAGGTGTTGTAATGCCAGTTAGTGTTTTTGACCCTGTATGATATTGGAGTATTATGCATTCAGTTAAGGAGCTAGTACTCAGTACTAGTTTATGTGTGGCCAGATTCTTCCTTTTCCTTATTTCCATCTCGTTTTTCATTTCAGATCATTATTTCAATCTAGCAGTGCCCCCAGCCTCCTCCAGCTCCCACTTCCCCCATCTTTTTTTCATCAACATAAATTCTTCAATAATTCTCTTGCTTTTTTTTTTTTTTTTTTGAGACAGAGTTTTGCTCTTGCTGCTCTTGTTGCCCAGGCTTGAGTGCAATGCCGTGATCTCGGCTCACCGCAACTTCCTCCTCCGGGTTCAAATGATTCCCCGACCTTAGCCTCCTGAGTAGCTGGCGTTACAGGCATGTGCCACCACATCCAGCTAATTATTTGTATTTTTAGTAGAGACGGAGTTTCTCCATGTTGGTCAGGCTGGTCTCAAACTCCTGACCTCAGGTGATCAGCCCACCTCGGCCTCCCAAAGTGCTGGGATTACATGCGTGAGCCACCACTGCACCTTACCAATTCTCTTACTCTTCTAATCTCGCTTTGAATTCTGCTTCACATAAGACCAGGACTAACCCACTGGACAGCCCTTCTAAGGCAAGGCCAAGTTACTACACTTCGTACTTTCTAAAGAATAATAGTGATTGTCACCCTTCTTTGGCTTTGGATGCAAGATACATTATTGCACTTGAGACTAACAGCTTGATGCACTTCACAGATTATGTAAAAGGACTCCATTTTTGAGTGGAAATAAAAGGAATAGATGGCTTTCTGGAAAGTCCTGGCTGTCATGTAGATGCTTACAAATATAACTTAACTACTACCCAGATCTTGTGGTGCTAGATGAATCTGTGGTAGATAAGGTGGTCTTTGTTTCTTTGTTTTTGTTTTCTTTTGCTTTAGAGATATGGTCTCACTATGTCGCCAAAGCTAGAGTGCAGGGACTATTCACAGGTGCAATCATCACAGCACAGTACAGCCTCAAACTCCTAGTCTCAAAGAATCCTCCCACCTCAGCCTCCCAAATAGCTGGGACCATAAGCACATGCTGCTGCACCTACTCAAGACTGTCTTTCCCCTCAACTGACACTTATAACCTCATAGAAGATACTTTATGATCAACTGTGAGAGGAGAAAAAAGTAAACCAAGTCTGATTCATGCATCATGTATTCATGTGTTCATGTATATGGATCAATTCATTGTGTTTGTACAAGCTGAAAACCAACTTCTGGTACACTAAACGTTCACACATTTGTGCCCTGAGAGGAATGCTGTCAGGGTAAATCCCCCCAGTGTGCAGCAATGGCCATTCCTCAGTGCTAGATATGTCAGGAGGAGAGACAGTGTAGAGCCATGCTATAATACTATCCCTCAAAATAATCAACTGGAACATATGTGACAATTTGATTATGTCAAACACCATCCACCTAAAACATATTTTAAATAGTCTTTACTGGAACTCAAGCATATTGCAATGTGGATTTGTTTTTCTGGCTCACAGTGTCTTTACTAGCATGGCTATTGAAATGCCCACAGTCTCTGATTTACTGACATACAATTGCACATGACATTGTCTCTGACCAAGTGATTCACTGTGTGGCCAAAAAGATGTGAAAATTGGCACGTGACAATGGAAAGTACTGGTTATACCACATACTGAACTATCCAAAATCTGCTAATCTTGCAGTCCAGGAAACTAACCCCATAATACCTCATATAAAGTGTCAATTTGGAGAGAAATCCTGTGGAATTGGTGCACTGTTAGCATTAAGTGTGTATTATAGACAAATGATGTTTTGTGCTCAAAGGGAAAAACACATGTATCCAGAAATCATGGGTGAGTGAACACTGCAGTGGGCCACTCACCATCACTCGCAATGTTTGTGCTTTCTGCTTTTGAAACTCAAAGTTCTATCAGTCCAGAGATCTTCATTCCAGTGAGGGACGATTCCACCCAAGTTACAGTAGGCATTTCACTAAATTTAAGCTCCTCTGCTGCTAGGTTATTTTGTCATCCTCATGTCAGAAAGGCAGCAAGGAAAGAGGAACTATCTTGCTCATATTGTAATTAACCTTGTTCATCATGAAGATGAATGAGGCCAATTGGTTTGTGTGTTAGGGCCAATCATAGTATGCCATGGCCCGTTTCAGCCCTAAATAGGAAATTACAACAACCATGGCCTAAATAAAATTATGAAAACCAGTATATTATGCAACAAAGTAAGCCACTTAGACAAGAAGTGCTGGTTGAGGGCAAGGGAAATCTAAAATGGGTAATAGAGGGAGGAAAAAATAAATATAGCCTTGGCACCAACTATAACAGCAGGGCTTTTGTGCATCTCATTAACCTCTCCTTTTATATTTTTCCACTGAATTATGATGAATCACCACCTTGAAAAAAAAAAAAAACAAAGTTTGGTTGGAATACACTTAATGTAAAGTATAATGGGATGTCACAAGTGCAAGGGATTCCTGAAGCAGATATATGACATTCTCAACCCAGGTCACTTCATCTCTCCTGTACTGCTGCTCTGCTTCTAATTACGAGCACCTGTGACTCTCCTGAGGCCTGTCCTCAAGCTGCTTTTTCCCCATGCATAAACTGTTGGAGCTTCCTAGGAGTTTACATCTTCCAGGTGTGGCCTTCACTAGATGACTGATTACTATAGCAGTATAAAAGCTTATTTCCTTGAGTATGGAAAAAAAAAATGGATCTTAATTTACATTCCAGACTTCCCCTGCAAAGTCAGGCTGAAGCTATACTCCATGGAACTTTCATTAAAATCACCCCCATGCTGGGCTTTGTCCCCTTGCCTGTCCTGCTTTCTTCACAACCTTACTGGTTTCCTACTTGCACATAAATTCTTCTCAAGATGTGTCTCCAGTAAGTGCACCCTAAGATTACTTCTTACAATGTGCACAGTTATGGAGATACAATTTCGAACAAGACAGACATGATCCTTCTTCTACTAGAGCTCATTTCATAACAGGTCTTAGCAGCTAATTATGGATTTTAGTAATTTTAATGCAGGTCAGAAACAGCCAATTGCAGTGACTAATCACTGGGGCATTTTTAGATTAAATGATCAAAATCTGACAGTCTCATCTCTGTCTATTCCTCTGCCACCAAGGTGCAGACTGTTGCTTTATTCACTTCTAGCACAAAGCAGTGAGTGTGAACTTGGAGCACCAAGAAGTGCAGAGTTCCTTTTAAATAACTATTCTTTCATTCTTAGTGGAATGCATGCAGTAATTCTCTGAACATAAATTATAATTACTCCCTACCCAGAAACACTTCACGATCTCTCACCTAAGACCACTGGAGGCAGACTCTTATAATTTAGAAATTGTAGCCACATACAAGGAATATAACATATCAAATTAACTTTTCATATCAAATTTATGTTAATTTGATATGACAACAAGTAATCGCCAATCCAGTAAAAAAAACTTTAAACAATGACAGAAAAGTGACATTGCTTATCAACATGACAAAATGAAAAGACCAAGAAAACTCCATTACAACAAAATACCCTAGCAGGGTGGGAAAACATACAGCAGGAAAAAAAAAAACAATTTGAAAAATAAAACATAGCTATATCAATATAAAGTACTTATACCATTTTATTAGAAACAATAGAGGAATTACTGTGCTGTGCCACAAGAATGATTAAGCAAGCAATCAAGAAGATATTATATAAATAGACTTGTAAGTCTGAAGAAACAGTCACAAAATGTATAAAGTGGAAAGGTAATTATATAGTTAATCACGGTATAGTTTCTTACCCAAAAAAGAATATAAAACAAACTAGATTTTACAATACACACACACATACACACACAAATACACGCAGACACATACAAATATAATTATTTCATTATAAAATATGAAAACAAAACTTACAATTATTTGAATGAAAATGTATAAAAACTATATTCTTAATTTAAGGATATCAAATAAATTTTAAGCAACACACCAACAGCAAATCTACATAGACAAAACATTTAAGTTTAATATTATTAAAAATTACACATAGTAATCTGTACATCAGAAACAAATAGAACAGATGAAAATGTAGCTATAGATGGGACGCTATAAGGGACTTGTCCCTGGGTATCCCTAAGGGATTGGTTGTAGGACTCCCACAGATACCAAAACTCATGGATGCTCAAGTCTCTGACATAAAATGACATCATATTTGCATGAAACTTACACACATTCTCCCGTATATTTTAAATCATCTCTAGATCATTTATGATACTTAATACAATGTAAATGTTATGAAAATAGTTGTATTTTTTGTAGAATGATAAAAAGAAAAAAGAAGTCTGTGCATGTTCAGTACAGACGAAACTATCCATTAAAAAAATATTTTCTGGTCATCGTGAAAGCCTGAGTCCTGTACTCTCGCTCTCCTCCCTGAGAAGCATGAGTTTCACCACTCGCTCCACCTTCTCCACCAACTACTGGTCCCTGAACTCTGTCTAGGCGCCCAGCAAGGTGCCGGTCAGCAGTGGGGCCAGCATCTATGCAGGTCCTGGGGGGTCTGGTTCCCAGATCTTCGTATCCCGCTCCACCAGCTTCCAGGGCGGCATGGGACCCCGGGGCCTGGCAGTGGGGATGGCCGTGGGTCTGGCAGGAGTGGGAGGCATCCAGAACGAGAAGGGGACCATGCAAAGCCTGAAGGATTGCATGGCCTCCTACCTGGACAGAGGGAGGAGCGTGGAGACCATGAACCGGAAGCTGGAGAGCAAAATACAGGAGCACCAGGAGAAGAAGGGACCCCAAGTCAGAGACTGGAACCATTACGTCAAGACCATCGAAGACCTGAGGGCTCAGATCTTCACAAATACCGTGGACACTCCCCACATCATTTTGCAGATCGACAATCCCCATCTTCCTGCTGATGACTTTAGAGCCAAGTATGAGACAGAGCTGGCCATGCACCAGTCTGTGGAGAGCGACATACATGGGCTCCGCAAGGTCACTGATGACACAAATGTCACTCAGCTCCAGCTGGAGACAGAGATCAAGGCTCTCAGGGAGGCGGTGATCTTCATGAAGAAGAACCATGAAGGGGAAGTAAAACATCTACAAGCCCGGATTGCCAGCTCTGGGTTGACTGTGGAGGTAGAGGCCCCCAAATCTCAGGACCTCGCCAAGATCATGGCAGACATCGGGGCCCAATGTGATGAGCTGGCTTGGGAGAACCGAGAGGAGCTGGACAAGCACTAGATTGAGGAGAGCACCACAGTGGTCACCACGCAGTCCATCGAGGTTGGAGCTGCTAAGATGACGCTCATGGATCTGAGACATACAGTCCAGTCCTTGGAGATCGACCTGGACTCCATGAGAAATCTGAAGGCCAGCTTGGAGAACAGCCTTAGGGAGCTGGAGGCCTGCTACACCCTGCAGATGGAGCTGCTCAACGGGATCCTGCTGCACCTGGGAGTCAGAGCTGGTACAGACCCAGGTGGAAGGACAGCGCCGGGCCCAGGAGTAAGAGGCCCTGCTGAACATCAAGGCCAAGCTGGAGGCTGAGATCACCATCTATCCCTGCCCACTGGAAGATGGCGAGGAGTTCAATCTTGGTGATGCCCTGGACAGCAGCAACTCCATGCAAACAATCCAAAAGACAACCACCTGCCAGATAGTGAATGGTAAAGTAGTGTCTGAGACCAACGGCATCAAAGTTCTGAGACATTAAGCAAGCAGAAGCAGGGTACCCTTTGGGGAGCAGGAGGCCAGTAAAAAGTTCAGAGGAAAAAAAAAATTCTATCTGCTGTAGGTTGAATCTGGGAATGTAGAAGATAACTGTCACTGACGGAGAGGGCCGACTGTATTTCCAAAGCCTGTGCAAGTAGCACAAAGAAACTCATTAGATCACTAAGAGCTTAAAAAAACATATAACAAACATGGGACTAATATGCTGAGACATTTAGCAGAAGAGAAAAAGAGAAGGCAAAATACAGTTCTTCTTCCTGGGAATTATGTGAAGAAATATGCAAATATACTCAATATATCATTATAACCATGAGACTGGCAAAAGTAAAAGTGTGAGCAAATTACACTTTGATAGTGATATGCAGAAATGAGAAACTCATATACTCACTGTAGACAATAACTGTGCACTATTAACAAATCTATAAGTTGTACCAAACTTATCACATATGTACAAGAGGAAAAGACCTGTGCATATTTGCTTTACCCATTGTTTATAACAGTTACAACCTGAAAAAGAATCATATTCATTGCCAGGGGAAGAGAAAAATGATTAGTGTGTATGTCTATATTAAGAAATAACATGTATAGTCAGTCCCTAGGAAATTTCACAAAGATACATGTATAAGAATATACATAGTATTATTTTATATAGCAAAAATTTAGGCCCAATATATATGCTTTTAATAGAATGCTTTAAATTTATAATTGATGCATAAAAATTATGCATATTTGTGAGGTACAATGTGATGTTTCAATGCATGTATATATAGTGTAAAAATTAAATCAGGATAATTACTACATCTATTTTAAACATTTAACATTTCCTTGTTGTGACAACATTCAAATTCTTCTTTTCCAGCTATCTTCTTGAAATATACAATAAACTGTTATTTGCTATAGTCACCCTACTATATAACAGAACAAAAAATGTTACTCTTCCTGTCAAACAGTAGCTTTGTAGCCAATGACCAACGTCTTCCAATCCCCCTCTCCCCACTACACTCCCCAGCTTCTGGTAATCACTCCAATTTCACTACTTCTATGAAATTGACTTTCTGAGATTCCACATATGAATCAGATCATGCTGTATTTGTCTTTCTGTGCTTGGCTTATTCCACTTAGCATAACATCCTCTAAGTTCATCAATGTTGCTGCAAATGACAGGATTTTATTCTGTCTTATGATTGAATAGTATTCCATTATATATGTGTGTATTCCATTAAGTGTATACATACACACACACACACACACACACGTATACACACATATATATACACACATATATACACACACATATATACATATACATATATATTACAAACACACATGCATAAACATATGTCACATTTTTTGATCCATTCATTGTTAGATGGGCATTTAGATTGACACTGTATGTTGGCTATTGTAAACAGCATTGCAATAAACATGAGCATTCAGATGTCTCTTTGGAATTGCAATTTTCTTTGCTTTGGATGTACACCCAGTAATGAAGTTGCTGAAAAATGTGGTAATTCCATTTTTAATTTTTTGAGGAACCTCCATACTATTTTCCCTAATGGCTGTACTAATTATTATTCCCACCAACAGTATATAAGAGTCTCCTTTTCTCTGCATCCTTGCCAGCATTTATTATTATTTTTTTTATTTTTGGTAATATCCCTTCTAACCTGGAGCAGGTAATGCTTCACTATGGTTTTTTTTTTTTTTCTTTTTTTTTTTTTGAGACGGAGTCTTGCTCTGTAGCCCAGGCTGGAGTGCAGTGGCCGGATCTCAGCTCACTGCAAGCTCCGCCTCCCGGGTTCACGCCATTCTCCGGCCTCAGCCTCCCGAGTAGCTGGGACTACAGGCGCCCGCCATCTCGCCCGGCTATTTTTTGTATTTCTTAGTAGAGACGGGGTTTCACTGTGTTCGCCAGGATGGTCTCGATCTCCTGACCTCGTGATCCGCCCATCTCGGCCTCCCAAAGTGCTGGGATTACAGGCTTGAGCCACCGCGCCCGGCCTTCACTATGGTTTTAATTTACATTTCTATAATGATAGGGATGGTGAACTTTTTTCATATATTATGTGTTTCAAATGTTGAACATTTCTGCTGGCCATTTGTATTTCTCCTTTTGAGAAATGTCTACTCAGGTCTTTTACTAATTTTTAATTTGAATTATGTATGGTTTTTTATACTGATTTGCTTGAGTTTCTTATATAGTATAAATATTAACACTTTTTAAGATTCATAATTTGCATATACTTTCTCTCATTTTATAGGTTTTCTCTTCACTTTTTTATTATTTTCTTTGCTGTACAGGAAAAAAGAAACATTCAGGCCAATATTCCTGATGAACAAATCCTTAACAAAACACTAGCAAACCAAATTCAACAACACATTAAAAAGGTCATACACCATGATCACATGAGATTTATGCCACAGATGCAAGAATCATTCACCATATGCAAATCAATAAATATGATATATTAACAAAATTACTCACAAAAATTATATGACCATTTCAGTAGATGCTGAAAACACATTCAATACAATTTTAAATCTCTTCATGGTAAAAACGTTCAACGAACTGAATCTAGAAGAAACATACTTCCACACAATAAAGGCCATATATGATAAACCTACAACTAACAGCATAGCAAACAGGTAAAAGTTGAAATCTTATCTTCTGAGATCTGAAAGGAGACAAGGATGTCAACTTTTATTTAGCATAGTACTAGAAGTTCTAGCCAGAGCAATAATAGGCAAGACAAAAAAAATAAAGGACACCGAAATTGGAAAAGAGGGAATCAAATTTTTCTTGTTTGCCAACAACATGATGATATATAGAGAAACTCTTAAAGACTTCACCAGAAATTTGATAGAACTAATTAATAAACTTAGTAACATTTCAGGATACAAAATCAAGATACAAAAATCAATAGCATTTCTATATGTCAACAGCAAACTATCTGTAAAATAAGTCAAGAAAACAATTTCATTCACAATAGCTATGAAAAAAAGAAAGACCTACAAGTAGATTTCACCAAGGAGATGAAAAGACCTATGCAATGAAGACTATAAAACACTAATGAAAGAAATTGAAAAGAGCACAAATAAGTGAAAAGACATCTTGTGTTCAAGGATTGGAAGAATTAATGTTGTTAATGTTGTTAAAACGTCCATACTAATCAAAGCAATCTACAGATTCAATGTAATCCCTATCAAAATACCAATGACATTTTCCCCACATCTTTAAACATATGTGGAATGGCAAAAGACTCTGGATAAACAAACTGATCCTAAGCAAAAATAAGAAAGCTGGAGGTATCATGACCCTCCCTGACTCCAAAATATAGCAACCAAAATAGCATAAAACTGGGTACAGTAACTAAAATAGTGAAATAAAAAGCAAAACAGTGAAATAAAAAGCAAAACAGGCATATATATCAAAGGAACCAAGTAGGAAATACAGACATAAATCTATGCATTTATAGCCCCCTGAACATACTCTGGGGAAAGAACAGTCTTTTCAATAAGTGGTGTGGGGGAAACTGGATATCCATGTGTAGAGCAGTAAGACTAGACCCCTATCTTTCACTGTACACAAAAATCAACTCCAATGGATTAAAGACTTAAATGTAAGACTCACAACTATGCAATTACTAGAAGAAAACAAAAAGGAATTGCTTCATCAAATTAGACTGCATAATGATTTTTTTTAAGATAGGACCTCAGAGCCACAGTCAACAAAAGTAAAAATAGTCCAAGTTATATATTTCTTAGTGCTCTTCTCAGGGCATTGTGTGTGTTAATAAGTCTTCACAAAATCACCTTGTGGTAGTTTTAGACAGTGTCTCACATTTACCAAAAGGGAACTAAGGCACGAAGTCATTCAGAATACTGCCAAAAGCTGTTCATCAAATGAAAATAGAGTTGGACCATAAACCCAGCCACCATGGCTGTAGAACCCATTATTTTAACCATTATGATAAATATTCATTGTGAGTATGAGGACTAAACAATGATGTACTTGTGCAAGAGCACACTGTATAGTATTTGAAATAATTAAAATTATATTACATGCATTAACCTTGATTAACTTCAAAAGGTTTATGTGAGGCAAAAAAAAAAAAAATGTAGTAGAAAGTCAGCTATAGAATATGAAACATGTATGTACACAAGTTTAAAAATATGTAAAAACAAAACTATGTAATTGGTAAATATGTACATATTTTTAAAAGAAAATGACATGTAGGTGATAAGCAATACATTAAGGGTGGTTGTAATTCTGAAGTGGTATTGGGACTAGAGAATGCAATTAGGAAGAGGTCCATAAGGACTTTAATAAAATTATTACTTTTTAGATAAAGAAGCAGTGTCTCATGCATTAAAAAGGGCTGTAAAAAAGAAAGAAGTGCTGTAGAAGAGAAAACATATTAATCATTTATGTGCATATTGGGGATTTTTGATAATTCACTGACTCAGAATGTCATAATGCCAAAAAGTGGGAGGACACATTTTCAACTCATTAAAGGAAAGTTGAAAAGCTTCCAGGTATTGTGTTTAGAGTGGGAGCACTGGACAGCAACCTGTCCTCTCACAGATGAGCTCTTCTGAGAATGAGGTGCTCTCACATGTTTCCACAGAAACTTAAAGCCAAGCACATTCTTCAAACAGTTTGGATTAATAACAGTCTGTATAGATCAACAATATTAGATGATGAATAAGGAAAAATATGTAAGGCTTATGATATAAGAAAAAATAATGCACAATTCATAGAGCTCAGAAAATCAGCATAGTTCTTTAATAAACTTCCATCAGCAGGTAGAATAAAGTTTGAGAAAACTATCACATGTAAAGATGTATTAGAAGTGAGGCATTCATGGAAAATATCATAAAGTAATAAAATGAGAAAAGAATAAAATCAAAGGCCACCACGGTGTGATAATGAGCCACCAGTATTAAAATTAAGAGAAAGCTATTCTCTTACTAGCTCTTCTTAAGAAGAAATAATTATTGATGTAATATAACAGCATTTAAATGTACATGCATAAAAAATAACTCAAAGGTTTTCCACTAGAAGATATTGCAGTGGAACGAATTGTACTGCATGAACTTCCTGAAACAAAATTGTGAGAACAAAAACACTAAATATAGATAACCCAATTTATAATAGAATTAGAGAGTTCTAAGTTTCTAACATAGATGATACTTTATTTTTAAAAATATGAAGTTGCAGTATGATAGTCAGAGAAGAATCAGAATATAAAAATCAACTATGGATAGAAATGACTTGAACAATATAAACTAATAATAAAAATGAGGATCTGTCATAAGTAAGCCTTACATACACACACACACACACACACACACACACACACACACACGAGAAAACTAGATGGAAATTTGTGTATCTCAGGCCGGGCGCGGTGGCTCAAGCTTGTAATCCCAGCACTTTGGGAGGCCGAGATGGGCGGATCACGAGGTCAGGAGATCGACACCATCCTGGCTAACACAGTGAAACTCCGTCTCTACTAAAAAAAAAAATACAAAAAACTAGCCGGGCGAGGTCGCGGACGCCTGTATCAGTCCCAGCTACTCGGGAGGCTGAGGCAGGAGAATGGCTGGAACCCGGGAGGCGGAGCTTGCAGTGAGCTGAGATCCGGCCACTGCACTCCAGCCTGGGCGACAGAGCGAGACTCCGTCTCAAAAAAAAAAAAAAAAGAAAAAAAGAAAAAAAAAAAGAAATTTGTGTATCTCATAAAAAAGTCTCAATATAGTTAGATGTAGATATTATAAGGTTGGCAATGTGAAGTGTTAGGCCCTTGGCCTTTTTTAACTAATTGGTTTGTTTAATGTAGCACATACTTTCCACGGAATTCATGATACCTTGACTCATAGTCCAAGGCGACTGAAGCTCTAGCCATCATGTCTACATTTCAGCTATGCTATGCAAGCTCAAGAAATCTATCTAAAAGTATCACCTAATATTCCTGCTGACTTCTCATTTATTAGAACTTAGTCATATGACCAAAGACCAGGCCTGTTACTGTCTGTAAAATATATATATATATATATATAGGTATCACAGGCAATTGCTTTTTTTTTTTTTTTTGAGTCAGAGTCTCGCTGTCACCCAGGCTGCAGTGCAGTGGCACAAGCTCCGCTCACTGCAAGCTCCGCCTCCTAGGTTCATGCTATTCTTCTGCCTCAGCCTCCTGAGTAGCTGGGACTAGAGGCGCCTACCCCTATGCCCAGCTAATTTGATAGCTAAGAAGTAAAATACAGGAAATTTTATCTGAAGAAAAATGAAGGTCATGTGCTTGGAGTGTTCACAGAGATGGCATCAAATGTTTCAGTGATGATAGGTGCAGATCTGTCCGTTTTACTATCATTTCAAATGGTACATATTTTTATACTTAAGAGACATATATAAATAATATTAACTTTTATAAATCAATTTTAAAAGGTTAGCACAGTGGTGCATGCACCTGTAGTCCCAGTTGCTTGACAGGCTGAGAAGAGAGCATCCCTTGAGCCCTAGGGTTTGAGACTACCCTAGGCAACATTGTAAGAATGCCCCATCTCAATAATAATAATAATAATAATAATAACAACAACAACAATAAACCATTAAAATGTTGAAAATGCATTTAGTACACCAAACCTACCAAGCATCATAGCTTAACGTAGACTACCATTAATGTGTTCAGAACACTTACATTAGTCTGCAGTTGGGCAAAATTACCTAACACAAAACCTTTTTTATAATAAAGTGTTAACTATCTCATGTAATGTATTGAATACTGTAATGTAAATGGAAGAACAGAATGGTTGTATGGGTACCATGGTAAAGCTAAAAATTGTAAATCAAACCATTGTAAGTCAAGGATTGTCTATAGAGACACGTACACATACACTATGTACTGCTACCAAGTTTTCCTTCAGGACTGAGACCACTTTCATCAGCTGCATGAGCAGAGTAAGTATGTATCTGACTGTCTCAGTTGAGTGTCACTCTGTACACTTACTTCACACAAGATCGTGTCCTCCACCCTCTGAAGAGAGGTCATGTTAACTGCCTCATCTACATGGGGGTAAGAAGAATGGTATAAACATCTAACCCCTGCACATAAAGCCATTAAAGCTCTGTTGAAACTTTTGTTGTAACTGAATTCAACTCTTCCCTCCTCCCAATCTGACTTCCTTCTATTCCTTCAAAGATGATTCCTCAAAGTACTCCCCAATACATTTTTCCTAAATGCAATGACCCATTTCAGAGTCAATCTTCCAGAAAACCACCTAAGAAAAAGAGGCCTAGGCTGGGTGCGATGGCTCATGCCTGTAATCCCAGCAGTTTGGGAGGCTGAGGTGAGCGGATCACGAGGTCAAGAGATTGAGACCATCCTGGCCAACATGGTGAAACCCTGTCTCTACTAAAAATACAAAAATTAGCTGGGCGTGGTGGCACGTGCCCGTAGTCCCAGCTATTCGCGAGGTTGAGGTAAGAGAATCGCTTGAACCCAGGAGGCAGAGTTTGCAGTGAGCTGAGATTGCACCAATGCACTCCAGCCTGGGCAACAAACAAGACTCCATCTGAAAAAAAAAAAAAGAAAAAAAGAAAAAGAGGTATAATGCCTATGTGTTCACAAAAAAGTTAATCAATTATTAGTTAAAAGATTGCATAAAAATTGGAAGTGTTTAATGACAAACCATTGATGAACACACTTGTAAAAAAAAAGCCATTTTTTGTTTTCATAATCATACATGAGCACTGCTTCATTTTGCAAATGCTTCCCTGTTTAAGATTTTGTTTGAGGAACCAAGAAATATCTAATATATTTCAAACTGCTGTATAAATTATAGGTATCATAGCTGAATTATTAATTTCCAAAGTGTTAAAATGCAAGGCAGTTTGGAGGGAAGAAGGGGTGCTAAATAAATCAATGGTGATTTTAATAAACTAGAAACTTTTAGGTACTAAATCTGTCTGCATCTGATCTGAATTGCAATTACCTGTCAAAAATTCATCCATCATCACAAGCTCCAAACAAACTTCCTTGGCAGCAGATGTTTGAGAAAAGCTATTTTGTATGGCAAATTTTTCCTGTGGCTTACAACATCCTCAGAAATGAAAAAAATTTCTGGGAACAATTGTGTACAACTCAGCAATAACCTGTTAGGTATAAAAAATCATGGTTTACTTAGTTAATGTAATTTATAAATACATGCCCTATTAAAAAACCATTAATTCATAAATAAATGGTTTGAATTCTATTGTTTCTAACACACATAAGCTTTTTTTTTTTTTTTTTTTTTTTGAGACGGAGTCTCGCTCTGTCGCCCAGGCTGGAGTGCAGTGGCCGGATCTCAGCTCACTGCAAGCTCCGCCTCCCGGGTTCACGCCATTCTCCTGCCTCAGCCTCCCGAGTAGCTGGGACTACAGGCACCTGCCACCTCGCCCGGCTAGTTTTTTGTATTTTTTTAGTAGAGACGGGGTTTCACCGTGTTAGCCAGGATGGTCTCGATCTCCTGACCTCGTGATCCGCCCGTCTCGGCCTCCCAAAGTGCTGGGATTACAGGCTTGAGCCACCGCGCCCGGCCCACACATAAGCTTTTATTTCAGTATCTTATAGGAATACCTAGATATGTACATGTTGATAATAAATTTGAAGAAAACATTCTAATTTCTTGGTATTTTTTACTTTAAATTGGTTGTAAATAGTATTTAGATAAAGTGAATTCAATGCAGCAGTACTTTGTACGCTCTATTGATAACTTAGAAGGGTCCCAGAAATAGCATCTACAACAGCTTGATAAAAGCTATAATTAAGGAGGGATATTACTGGTTGAAAAGCAAACTTTTTTTTTTTTTTTTAACCTTAACTCCTTCACATTTATCTTTTCACTGAAAATAGTATTGCCAGTTTTTTAAGTTTTTGTTGCCAGAAAGTGCATTTCTAATTTGACTTTTATCTAAAGTTGTTTATAAGTAAGTATACTGTCTGGTACATAGTACATTTTGTAATTAATGGTTTATTGATTTGCTTATACATTAAATGTATGAATGCTTTTGTCCATTTTTTTACTCATAATAATGTTTGTTAAATATTTATCATTTTGTGAGCAAAAACCAAGTATCTTTAAAGGAAAACATGAAACAATACCTTGTAACTTAAATAAAAAATGTTTTTTTTCTATAGTTTTTTTTTTTTTTTTTTTTTTTGAGACGGAGTCTCGCTCTGTCGCCCAGGCTGGAGTGCAGTGGCCGGATCTCAGCTCACTGCAAGCTCCGCCTCCCAGGTTTACGGCATTCTCCTGCCTCAGCCTCCCGAGTAGCTGGGACTACAGGCTCCCGCCACCTCGCCCGGCTAGTTTTTTTGTATTTTTTAGTAGAGACGGGGTTTCATCGTGTTAGCCAGGATGGTCTCGATCTCCTGACCTCGTGATCCGCCCATCTCGGCCTCCCAAAGTGCTGGGATTACAAGCTTGAGCCACCGCGCCCGGCCGACTATAGTTTTCTTAGATAAGAAAAATCTATACATAAATTTCCAAAAAGATATGATAAAGTTGACTTCTTGATTTAAAATATCTGCTATTCAAAATATATAATCAAGAAAATGAATAGAAATGTCACAGATTGGGAGAAAATATTCCTAAAACATATAAAAAGTTCTCTTATAACTCAGTAATGAAAAGACAAAAATTTCCAATGAAAACATGGAAAGGTTTTTAAATAAAATTCTCAAGGACTTACAGATATCCAAAAACATAAACATAAAAATTGCTTAACCTTGTCACCATGATAACTTTGGTTATTTTATACTAAAGTGAAGTGATAATTGAATGTAGCTAAAAATGGGCAACCTAGGGTTCCTTATGATGATAGACCTATTCTGCATCTTACCTTTATCATGTTAATATTCTAGATGTGGTATTGTATTATTGTCCAGCATGTTCAATTAGGGGAAACTGCATAAAGATTACACAGAATCTCTTTGCATTTTTTTTTTTTCAAATTTCATGTGAATCTAAGATTACTTTGAAAGAATGTATAATTCAGAAGGTAAATCAGAAGGTAAATAAAAAACCAGAAATAGATGAACAATTTGAATCTACTTAAGTAGCAAAAATGTCATAACAAAGCTTGAGCACCAATCAGTGAAGTAGATAATAGAGAAATGAGACAAAATTAGCAAGGATAAAAGGTAGTACCTTGAAAAGATCAATAATACTGAAAAACTTCTAACAACTTTGAGAAAGGCAAAGAAAGGGGGTGTGAAACAAACAGGAATGTATGGACCACTCTATGACAAATTTTGCAACTTAAAAAATGTAAATTTAAGATAAAGCAGAAAATTTTACGTTTTTTTTTTTTAATTTCAGATTCAGGGGGTACATGTGCAAGCATTTACATGAATATTACTTGTGTAATGGTGGGTACTGGGCTTCCTGTCCAGTCATCACCCAGATATAAACATTGTATCCACTAGTAATTTTGGAGAGTTACCAGTATCTCTTATCTGCATCTTTATGTCTGTGTGTATCCACTGTTTAGCTCTCACTTATAAGTGAGGAAAAAGTGATATTTGATATACTTCTGAGTTAGTTGACTTAGGATAATAACCTCCAGCCCCATCTATGTTGCTACTAAGAACATGAATTTTTTTTCAGTGTGGCTGCATGGTATTCCATGGTATATATATACCACATTTTATTTATCCAGTAAACCATTGGTGAACACTGAGGTTGGGTCCATGACTTTGCTATTGTGAATAGTGCTGCAACAAGCATCTAAGTGTAGGTGTCTTGTTTATATAATCCTTTATTTTCCTTTGGGTAGATTCCCAGTAGGTAGTTAGTGGGTCACGTGGTAGTTCTATTTTTAATTTTTTGAAATATCTCTATTCGGTTTTCAATAAGATATGAACTAATTTACATTCCCACCAATCACATCTAAGTGTTCTCTTTTCTCCACATCCATGCTAACATCTGTTGGTTTTTGACTTCTTAATAAAAGCCATTCTGATTTGTGTAAGATTATATTTCTGTGGTTTTTAATGTGCATTTCTCAAAATGGAAAACTTCAAAACCCTACATTTGCTTTTTAAAAAAACCCTAAATTTATTATTTGAAAAATTTCCACAAAGAGCTACAAATCCAAATAGTTTTCCTGGTGGGTTACTAAATAGGTATACATGTATAAACAAAGTCTAGGGAAAGGAGAGAACTTTGCTCCAGGAAAGGAAGGAACACATACACACTATTTCCGTGAACTCTGCATTAACTTGAAAGAAACACTGAATAAAAGTACGGTAAATTATTTATAGATCAATGACTTTCATAAATACAAATGCTTAACAAATTATAAATGAATCAAATTCAGTAATATTTAAACAGGATAATGTTATGTCTAAAAGCTATTTTTCCCAGGAACATGAATTTATGCTAACATATGCAAATTTCTTAATGTATTTCACTATAGTAATCAAATAAAAATATAATTATCTCAATAAATAAAGATAAATTTGTCATAATTTAAAACTCATTCATGATGAATATCCTAAGCAAGTTAGAAAGAAAATCAACTTCTTCAATTCAATAAAGTGTTAAAATCCTACAGTATTATGCTGAAATATTAAATGTTTCCCCTAATGTAGTGACGAAGTCAGGCACATAGGCACCTAGAATTTTTTTCAGCAATGTACTAGGTAAATTATCCATTGCATTAAAGCAAGAAAAATAAATTAAAGGCATCTATATCAGAAGGGAAGCAGTAAAACTTTATTTTCACAGATGAAATGACCATTTACATAGAAAATCCTAAAGAATCTACAAGATAAATATAAAAAGTAATTAGAGAATCTAGAAATGTTCCAGGTAAAAAGTCAAGTCAATACACAAAAATGTATTTCATTTTTTATGCAAGCTTTTAAAAATTTAAAATTAAAGATGTTTAAAAATATCTTACAATAGTATCAGAAAGCATAAGATAAATAGGAGTACATTTCACAAAATATTTCCAAGATTGTTAAAACTACAAAACATTGCTGAGATAAATTAAAGAAGACCTAAATAAATGGAGAATAATCACACGTGTATGAATTGGGCCCTCAATGCGTTTAAGTTGTTCATTGTCTCCCAAATAAAAATTGCCTTTTAACATAGAATACCTTTCTAAAGAAAGTAATGATCTGCTCATATTTACATTAAAAAGGCAAAAGTTCCAGAACTGCTGGAAAAAAGCTTGAAAAATTAAAGTTGAAGCATTTGAAGTTGATGTAAAGTTGACTTTACAACAAGATTCTGCAAAACTACATAGTCAAGGGAGTGCTATCTTTTTATTATAACTAAAGATAGTTAGCGGAAGAGTTTCAGAAGTAAAACTGCAAATATAAGGGCAATTTATTTTGACAAAGATGCCAAAGCAATTCCATAGACAAATCAAATTTTTAATTTTGCTGGTACAACTTGATTTCTATATGGAAAAAAAGTGACCAACTTCTTATACCACACATGCAATTTAGAAAAGTCTCATAAACTTAAATTTAGAATTTAAAATGTTACAACTTCTAAAAGAATACAGAACATGTATTCGATGCCTCTGTGTAGACAACAATTTCTGAATCTAAACCCAAAAAGCAACAACATCAAAATTATAAATTGCATCTCATTAAAATAAAAACTTCTTATAGGGTCTCTCATTCATTGTTGGTGGTAATGCAAAATGGTGCAATCACTTTGGAAGACAATTTGGCCATTTTTTTTTCTTTTTTCTTTCTCTTTTTCTTTTCTTTTTTTTTTTTTGAGATAGAGTCTTGCTGTGTCGCCCAGGCTGGAGTTCAGTGGCATCATCTCGGCTCACTGCAACCTCCCCCTCCCAGGTTCAAGCGATTCTCCTGCCTCAGCCTCCAAAGTAACTTGGATTACAGGCACACGCCACCATGCCCAGCTAATTTTTGTATTTTTAGTAGAGACGGAGTTTCACCAGCCTGGTCTCGAACTCCTGACCTTGTGATCCGCCCACCTCGGACTCCCAAAGTGCTAGGATTACAGGCATGAGTCATCGCCCCCAGACTAATTTGGCATTTTCTTATGAAACTAAACATACTCTTACCACACAAGCCAGCAAATATGGTCTTTGGTATTTACCTATGAACAAGATTATATTTAGCCTTACAGAGAGTTTATTCATAATTGCCAAAACTTGGAATGCTTCAAGATGTCCTTCAATAGGTGAATGGATAAATACACTGAGGTATATTCATACAATGAAATAATATTTAGTGTAAATAGATGAACTATCAAAACACTAAAATACATGGGGGGATCTTAAATGCCTATTGTTAAGTGAAAGGAACCAATTTGACTACATACTGCATGATTCCACTGTATAACATTCTGGAAAAGGCAAAACTATGGAGAAAAGTTGAGGGCTGAGGGAGAGATGTATAGGTGAATAGGTGGCACACAGAAAATTTTTAGAGCAGTGAAACTATTGTGTATAATTTTATTTTTTATTTATGTATTTATTTATTTATTTGGCAACAAGGTATCATTCTGTAGCCCAGGCTGGAGTGCAGTGGCACCATCTTGGCTCACTGCAACATCTGTCTCCCAGGCTCAGGCGATCCACCCACCTCAACCTCCCAAGTAGGTGGGCCCACAGATTTGCACCACCACACCTAGCTAATTTTTGTATTTTTGGTAGAGATGGGGCTTCACTGTGTTATCCAGGCTGGTCTCCAACTCCTGAGATCAAGCTATCTGCTCACATTGGCCTCTGAAATTGCTGGGTTACAAGTATGAACCACTGTGCCTGGCCAATTGTGTATGATGTTCTAATGGTCGATATACGTCTTTATGAATTTGTCAAAACCTCTAGAATATATAACAAAAGAATGAATCTTAATGTAATAAACTATAGACTGGATGATAATGAGGTGTCAATGTTGGTTTGTGAAATGTAATAAATGTACCACAACAATGTTGGTATTGATGGTAGGGGAGGCTTTGTGTGTGGCTGGAAAGGAGATATGTGGAAACTGTAATTTCTCCTCCATTTTGCTTTGAACCAAAAACTGCTCTAAAAATTAAAGTCTATTTTTTTTTTTTTAATGTATTTTGAGACAAGGTCTCCCTCTGTCGCCCAAGCTGGAGTACAGTGGCTCAATCTTTGCTCCCTGCAACCTCTACCTCCTGGGTTCAAGCAATTCTCCTGCCTCAGCCTGCCAAGTAGCTGCAACTACAGACGTGTGCTACTACACATGGCTAATGTTTGTATTTTTAGTAGAGACAGGGTTTCGCCTGTTGGCCAGGCTAGTCTTCAGCTCCTGACCTCAGGTGATCCACCCACCTTGGCCTCCCAAAGTGCTGGGATTACAGGTGTGAGCCATGGTGCCCAGTCTAACTTTTTAAAATGCTGAATATTTGTAAAGCATTTACTAGTAAAAAACTTATGATCAGAAAACATAATAATTTCTCCAATTCACGGCTAAGACAAGGAAAGCTCAAAATGAGCCTGCAATAACTTTTTCACTGCGGGTTGAGCTTCCTTATCCCAAAAACCTGAAATACAAAACATTCCAAAATCCAAAGCTTTTGAATGCTGACATGGTGCCACAAGTGGAATATTCTACACTTAACCACATGGGACCACTCTCAGTCCAAACACAGTCTAAACTTTGTTCCATACACAAAATTATTTAAGACATTGTAAAATGCTACATTCAGGCTATGCATGTCAAGTGCATATAAAACAAAAAACTTTTTTTTTTAGACTTGGGTTCCATCCCCAAGATATCTCATATATATATACACACACATATATATATATATAAAATTATATATTAACATTTATATATAATATATATTACCATCTGTATACACACACACACACATATTCAAGTATTCCAAAATAAAAAAAAAATCTAAAATCCAAAACACTTCTGATCCCAACCATTTCCGATAAGAGATGTTCAATCTGCAGAAAATAAAGAAATACTCAAAACCCTTTATTAAGGTAGAATACTAATTGTAAAATCAGTAAGTGCAAAAACCAGTGGGTGAAAGGTGAGATGAGAAAACACATTTTCATGGTTTTAAAATAGATGCTTTGATATTAGTTATCAATTATAAAGGGGAAAATAATTTTAGTACAATGGGGAAACACTGAGAATATAACTTTAATCACATGACTAATGTTAGCATTATCTATAATAGGATAAACAAAATCACATTCTTTCAATGATGCAGTAAGAAATCCAATTTTATGTTTGCCAAAGCATGTATAATCTAAATTTAAGCATAAAGAAATATGAGAAACACCAAAGTTGAGAAATATTTTATAAAATAACTGCCTAACTCAGAAAAGATAAAGGCCAAGAAAGTATCCCAGATTAAAGGAAGTTATCAACACACAAATGCAATGCATTATTTGAGGCTGGATCCTCGACTGGAAAAAAAAAAAAAAACAGTATAGCTCTGTAATTTACTCTGAAACAGTTACATTTAAAATGTACTGCAGATTAGATAATAATATTGTATCAGTGATACATTTTCTGATTTGATTGCTGTACTGTGATTGATGCATTGAACATTTGGATTAATGACCCTGTTTGGTTAACAACAAATGCAAGTAATTAGGAACAAATGATGATGTTTCTCACTTATTCTCAAATGGCACTCTTACCTTAGCATAGTAGTACCAGATGGTAAACAGGATAGTGGAAACTAAAATCATGCAAGGTAACCTTAAAACTCAGTAAAGAAAAATTGATATTCTGGGATATTTAAGCATTATTGATTTAACATTAAAAACTATCTTATTCTTACTTAAAAATGTATGGAAAAATTAAAAACAGTAAAATGCATATTTATGTTATACACCATAATTTATAGCAATACATACAATTAATTTATTTTATTCCTTTGTATAAAACTTATCAAGAGTAATTTGAACAGTGCTTATCTTTTCTCAACGTGAAATTTACATATAAGTGAGCACCATTTTTATAATTTAGTGAATTGTTATTCTACTTCCTAAATTTGAATTTACTTCTAACATATTATCCCTTGCATTTTCAATATCATGAAGCATCTTTGAAAGTTTTTTTTTTTTTTTTTTTTTTTTTTTTTGAGACGGAGTCTTGCCCTGTTGCCCAAGCTGGAATACAATGGCACCATCTTGGCTTACTGCAACCTCCACCTCCCAGGTTCAAACAATTCTCCTGCCTCAGCCTCCCGAGTAGCTGGGATTACAGGTGCCCACCACCATGCCCAGCTAATTTTTGTATTTTTAGTAGAGACAGGGTTTCACCATGTTGACCAGACTGGTCTCGAACTCCTGACCTCGTGATCCACCTGTCGTTATCCCAAAGTGCTGGGATTATCGGCGTAAGCCACCATGCCCAGTCAAGAGTTTTTTTTTTAATGTGACTTCTTTTGCCAGTGTCACTCTGGGACATCATCACCCTTTCTGTCACAACCGCTGATCTCATTTATGTAGATAAATTTGTCTTCACTAAATTCCTGTGGCTGCATATCTTGAATCTTGGCCATCTATTTCTTCTAATTTCCATGGTTTTCTGTTGTTTCTTCTGTTTCTTCATTTTTGTTCAATTGGAGTTTCATGCTAGCATTATCATTCTTCATTATTTGCTATACTTCCAGATCTATTGGTCCATCCCTTCTTTCAATAATTCAGTTGTGTAAAATGTCACATGGTTTTATCATTGGGAAACAAAAAACTGACACAACCCCACACACTTTTGTATCTGTGCATGAAATGAATCACGGATACACTGAAAAATCAGTGAAAGATTTTGAAATAAGTGATAGAGTTGGTCACTCATCATGATATGCTCCTGTTATTTACAAGGTGACTTATGGACTGAGGAGCTAGCAGCAAAGCTTATACTTATGCAATTACTCGAAGTTAATATCCCACAGCAACTGAAATCTGAACTACTTTGTTGGTTGACTGAAATTAAACTAAAACCAGGTAACTGAAATTCATTCTTAATAAAATTATACAAAGCCAGAGCCACCTGTGTTTGAGTGTGTGTCAATTTGCATATGTGTGTATATGTACACTTGCATGCATACAAACGTGTTTGTGTTGTGGACAGGAAGGAAGGAATAGAGCGAGAGAGAGCAGGCCGGGCGCGGTGGCTCAAGCCTGTAATCCCAGCACTTTGGGAGGCCGAGACGGGAGGATCACGAGGTCAGGAGATCGAGACCATCCTGGCTAACACGATGAAACCCCGTCTCTACTAAAAAATAAAAAAAAAAAAAATTAGCCGGGCGAGGTGGCGGGCGCCTGTAGTCCCAGCTACTCGGGAGGCTGAGGCAGGAGAATGGCGTAAACCCGGGAGGCGGAGCTTGCAGTGAGCTGAGATCCGGTCACTGCACTCCAGCCTGGGCGACAGAGCGAGACTCCGTCTCAAAAAAAAAAAAAAAGAGAGAGAGAGCAAGCAAATAGAGAGCAAGTCAAATGTGAACAATTGCTAATCTGTGTGAACCTGTATATGGGACTTCCTTGTACTTTTCTTATAATTTCCGTAAATGTTGAATTATATCCTAATAGAAAATTATGAAAAAGAAATAAACACAGAAATGTAAATAGCAATTTTTCCTCTAAGAACATTATTTATATAATTGAATATTCCTCAGATTACAGTTGAATATTAGGAATCTTTTATATTCATCAGTTTTATAATCCATTTTTTACAAAACTGGTCTTAACCTCATTATCAGATACTGTACCTATTTCAGAGTAATTATGTAGATAAGACTTCTTGAAAATGGCACTTCTATCTCAGCTACATCATAATAAATGTGACTAAAAGATTGACTGTTTAGGTGCTGTCTGCATATAAAGCCATTAGACAATTTTTGTGACATCCCTTCTTGTTACTTAATATAATAGTAACATTGATAGAAAGAAAATATAGTTTGTGATCCTCACAACTTGAACCAAGACTGGACAAGATATGTCCCATATCTGGTATAAAGGCTAAATATTATGTTGCTTAGGAATGCCTGATTTATTGAAGTTCTAGTTTCTCAAAACAGAACTCACAAATTTATTTGATTCAAGCAGTGATAGTTCAAACAGTTAATACACAGTGTGTCTGATCTAAGTGACTGGGTTTATTTTTATTGTGGAATATTTTGTTTTGACATACAGATGTGCTATTCCTGAAGTTATTGTGCAAGATCAGCAATTATTCATTATCATATCAAAAATCAGTGAAAAGTATTACAGTTAAAATTTTAGTAGGGATGCCTGATGCCATTAGAGATGCTATTAGCACAATGCTAGAATAACAAATCAATCTATGACTCGAAATATAATTGTACTTGTCACTTAATGCTACCTACCTTTTGAATTTCATTTATTTATCTATTTTAGGAACAAAAGTCTGACTATGTTGCCAAGGCTGGCCTCTAACTCCTAGGCTCAAGCAATTATCTGCTGCAACCTTCCAACTAGCTAGGACTACAGGCATGAATTATAGCACTCTGCCTTAATGATGCCTTTCTAACCAGTAGAAGATTAGATAAGTATGAGGTTTTCTATTTTACAAATAATTTTTAAGAAAGATATGCTTCACAGCTTGATCATGCTTTTTATTTTTAATTTTATTTATTTTTTAATCCAGATGTCCAGCTCTACAACCTAAGATATCTATCAGATGCATTTTTTTAATAGAGATATGGCAATAAGCCTGTTATAAATATTTTTTCATATATATCTTGATTTTCACTTATAGTTTTTATTTCATCTCCTGTTTTACATAGTTATTGTTGAAAACCATGAGCATTTTTGCATATAAATAATTGGAATTAACCTGAAACTACTATAAATTATAAATATCCCAACTATTTTATAGAAGTTTTAATTTGTCTCCCATTAGCTCTTCTCAATATGTTTTCCTTTATTATTTCATTTTGAAACTTGATTTTGGCATAAAAAGACAAAGACAAAAACAGGACTTATATAGAAATAGAGCATATATTCTTGTACAAACTTAGGGAATTAGGTCTTTGCCATAGACACTATAGTCTCCTAACTATATCCTTAACCTTCTTGACTGATGATGCTTCTCCAGTGTAGGAGACATTACATAGATTATAACTAAATCCTGTTGCCCCAACAATATTTTTCTCCTCCCAGAAGAAAGTTGTCATTCCATGGGGCTGATTCAATGGAGAGCGTTAGAAAGACCAAACCTCTTGCTGCTAACTGAGAATCCTTTAGAAAGACCATCCCATGTCTATAGATTTGGTAGGATACCTGAGGTCAACTACGGTCACTCTGCAGTTCAATTTCTTCCTCACTCAATCCTTCTTCCCTCAGGTGTTGTTCCTCAGGACATTTCATAATTAAGCCACTTGTAAACAAATTTCTTTTTGAATCTGTTTTTGAGAGGCCCAAATTATGATGGACAAGGATAACATCCCTGAAAAACAATTTTGTTGGCATAATTATATTTTAATTTTTAAGGAAGATTTGCTTTATATGCTGACATTCCTTCAAACCCTTTGACGTTTAACACAAATGTTTAATTTTCTGTGCAACAAATATGGGTATGAGATACATCAGAACAATGTATCATAAAGGTGCAAGAAGCTATCTAACAGCAATGGTCCACAAACTTTATTGTTTCTCAGAAAAACATTTAATGCTGGAAAAAAAAACAGGTTGTGGGGTTTTACCCCCAGAATTTTACGAGACAGCCCTTAGTAGTTTCTTTTCTTTTTTTCTTTTCTTTTCTTTCTTTTTTTTTTTTTTTTGGAGGCAGAGTCTCCCTCTATCGCCCAAACTGGAGTGCAGTGGCTGGATCTCAGCTCACTGCAAGCTCCGCCCTTCAGGTTCACGCCATTCTCCTGCCTCAGCCTCCCGAGTAGCTGGGACTACAGGCGCCCACCACCTCGCCCGGCTAGTTTTTTTGTATTTTTTAGTAGAAACGGGGTTTCACCGGTTAGCCAGGATGGTCTCGATCGCTTGACCTTGTGGTCCTCCCGTCTCGGCCTCCCAAAGTGCTGGGATTACAGGCTTGAGCCACCGCGCCCGGCCTTTTCTTTTCTTTTCTTTTCTCTTCTCTTTTTCTTTTTCTTTTTCTCTCTCTTTCTCTTTCTCTTTCTCTTTCTCTTTCTCTTTCTCTTTCTCTTTTTCTTCTTCTTTTGTGACTGAGTCTCGCTTTGTCACCTAGGCTGGAATGCAGTGGCAACATCTCAGCTCACTTCAACTTCTGCCTCCTAAGTTCAAGCGATTCCTTTTGCCTCAGCCTTCCGAGTAGCTGGGATTACAAACAGGCATGTGCCACCACGCCTGGCTAATTTTTGTATTTTTAGTAGAGATGGGGTTTCACCATGCTGGCCAGGTTGGTCTCAAACTCCTGACCTCAGGTGATCTGCCCTCCTGGGTCTCCCAAAGTGCTGGGATTACAGGTGCGAGCCACCGTGTCAGGCCCCTTAGTAGTTTCTTAAGTGGAAAGAAAAGTGATAAATGTCAGAAATTTTAATAATGTCACATGGGAAGTTTCATTTAATAAGAAATTTTGACAAATACAAAAATAGAGGATTATTATTTTGATTTCATATAAATAGTTTATTATCTTACTATACATAACTGTGTAACTATAATTATTTTACATATACATACATGTTTTATATATACGATACATGCATACATATATGTAGATATACATAACTATATGATTAAAATGCCTCTCCTCATTATTACCATATCTCAGAGTACTGCTGATAGCACTTGATAAATGCAACTGGCAAAGAGACTGCAATTGGAGGACATGACTCTCAAATTTCAGACCATGTTTGCTTTGGTGTTTTACAACAATTCCTATTAAACAGTTAAACCAATAATAGTGAGCAATTACAAATAATTTTAGAATTAAGTAATAAATTTAAAGAAAATAAATCAAGCTCTAAATATTCCACTGTATTTTATATAATTATCTGTTCTACAGCCACAATATAAGCACTACAGTGGTTATATTTAGAAAAAACATATAACAAAATACAGTAGCCACCTAGAAGGAAAAGTCACAAACAATAATTCAAGCAAATCTTGAGATTTTAATATTAACATGCCGTGTTTGCTTGTTGAATATAGTGCGTGTGACAATAACAATCCTACCTGAACATAATCACAGCACAATATTTAATGAACTTATGTGTCATATTGGAATAGTAAACTCTAATCAGAGACCTAAAAGAAAGTGCAATTAAATAAAATATGCAATGATATCTTAGGTATTGATCCACCATTAAAGTGCAATGCTATACCATAGAATTAAGAAGAATCTAAAAAACAGTTTGAAGTCAAGCAGAAATATGTAACTGTAAAATAATAGATAAATATGTAGATATTGAAATTTTAAAATACGTATCAGACAAAAATGTTATTGTTTTTCTCCCAAAATTAAACAACACCTCACAATTTTTCACTGTGGTATCTAGGTGTTACCAAGTATATACATTAAAACTAGAATGAACCTAACATCAACTTTATAGATTTTAATTTGATGAAGTAACCTCTCTCCATTCATCAAGTAAGTCACACACCAGCATTACATATTATTATAAAAACAAGTACATATTTAGTGGAAAATTGATAGAAAAATATTTACCTATGACAATATCAAAATATTTATTGAAACTTAAAATTATAAATATAAGAATCTATATATACATAATTTCAAATTCTAAATGTGTCATTGTGTTTTATCTAATTCTCTATTCTACAAGTGCCAAATAGGAACTGAAATGCTTATACAGAAAAGGACATATGACTACAGACAAGGACATATGACTAAATACAGTAGCCACCTACATGTGAAAGTTACAGACAAAAGCTCAGATAAACGTGTATACATACACACACACACACACGCACACACACACACACACCCCACCAGTTAACACCAACAAATGTACAGTAGTGATAGTGAAGTATATGTAAAAAAATAAATACCCCACAATCAGCAAATCTACAGCATAAAATCTGAATGTATGGGGACTTTATTAATGGATGATATGAAACAAGTCATAATTCTATTTGTTTCTGAAAATAAGTGCATGGATGGTGAAACTCATGAGGATAATATTTAACTTGAAGAAGATGGATATCTAATACAAAGATGAAAGAGGTAAAAAAAAAAATCCACAAAAGTTTATACAAAAATAATTTTAGAAATTAAACTTCTATCCAAGTAGTATGCATTATAAGACTTACTAGAAAAGACCATGCATTCTAACAGCCTAACAGAAGTATTTTCATGCATGTTTATGTGACATGAAATTCTTACACTGTACATGCATTTTTATGTTATATTAAATTGTTGCAAAAATTATCTTTAGTAAAATACCCACAAAGCATTAATGCTTTGCAATCAAGACCATATATGACAAAGATCTAATTGACATAATTCCACTAAAATCATTGTAAATAGTTACTATTGAGAATCTTCATAGAATCAAATTACAAGAGAAAATAACTGTAAAATTATCTCAAACTTCAAAGAGTGAAGTTTTATCAAAGAGTGAAAAACTGTTTTCAAAACAAAATAGGGCAAAGGAACCATAATGCAATATGTTGACGAAAGAATCCTTCTATAAAGACTATATATAACATCAGATAAAGACAATGTTACTATGTTCCCAGGAATACTTAGCCATAATTATCATAGGGAGATAGGGTTACTGCTACATTACAGAGACAGATTCAGTTAACCAATGAATGTTGAGCCCATGTTATTTTCAGTCAGACCCATTAATCTTAAGACTTAGCACTCAATGTAAATAAGTTAAATAAGAAATTAGATTAAATTTTTCAACTACATGAAAAACAATAGGATTATTGGGAATCTGGATAAAATAACACCATCAATAAACCCCACCTCATGAAACATCATACAGATGCTCCTCGATAGGGTTACATCCTGATAAATCCATCTTAAGCTGAAAATATCACTAAGTCAAAACTGCAAATAATACGCCTAACCTACTGAATACCAGTGCTTAGCCTTGCCTACCTTAAACATCTTCAGAATGAAACTGTCCCTATTAACTTTATAAAATTAGAGAAAAAGGGAGGAGTAGAAACAAAAACAAACTCAGCTTGCAGTATATTCAGCATTAATCATTAGGTCAGCTTGCTCTCTGATCAGCTTCCTCATAGTTGTTTGCTGCCTCTTAACTCAGAATTACGTAGATCCTGTCACAAGATTATCATTTCCCCTTAACTGCTCTATAGATTAACAACTTGACCATTGTTAAACATTAAGTTTGCTGTATAAGATATTCTGTCAGGTCTTGAATATTGCTGAAATTCCTGGAATAAGACTGGAATAAGACTTCCGATACTAGCTGGTCTTCAGGACCCCACAGGAGCTGACTCATCAAAGAATACAGTTTCCACATTCTCATGATTTTATCCTCCTTACTCCAACCAATGACCCCAATTTCCCAGTCTCTCAACCTCCATGATCCTTTTAAAAACTCCAGCCCAGATTTCCCCAGCGAGATACATTTGAGGTTTCCTCCTATCTCCTCACTCAGCTGCCCTAGGATCATTAAATTCTTTCTCTGCTGCAAACGCTGCTGTCTTGGTGTTTGGGAATGTTACTGCACAGCAGACATATGACCCTGTTGGTCCCTTAACAATAACAATTACACTAGCCTAAAATTGAGGAAAATCATCTAACGCAAAGGCTATTTTGTAATAAGGTGTTGAATATGTCATATAATATATTAAATACTGTATTCAAAGTGAAAACTAGAATGGTTTTATGAGTACTCAAAGTATAGTTTCTGCCGAATGCATATCACTTTAGCATCATCTTAAAGCTAAAAAAAAATCACATTTTTTTTTTATAGGAAGTATGTGGATAACCTCTTGTAAATAGACCTCTGTGAGTGGTCCAAAGACATAAAGATATTTGCATCACATATGAATGCTTACCAGTGAGTGATCTTAACAGTGGAGAATTTTAACAATCAAGCAGATAGAATGTCACATCCCATGAACACCTGTCAGCCTTTTTCCCGGGCCACCACTGTCATTGCCTAATGAGCTTATGAACAAAGTGTCCATTGTGGCATGGACAGAGATTGCACATGGGATCAATGACAAGAACTCCCACTCACTAAGGTTTGCCTGATTATGGCCACTGCTGAGGACTCAATCTGCCAACAGAAGAGATAAACACAAAGCCCCTAATATGATACCATTCCTGAGGGTGATGAGCCAGCTACCTAGTGGCAGGTTGATTATAATGGACTGCTTCCATTATGGAAGAGGCAGCATTTTGTCTTCACTAGAATAGATACTTGCTTTGGATATGGAGTTGCCTTTCATGAATGCAATGCTTCTGCCAAAACTTCCATCTGTGAACTTACAAAATGCCTTATCCACTGTAATGCTATTTCATACAGCATTGTTTCTGACCAATGAACTCACTTTACAGCCAAAGTAGCATAGCAATGGGCCCATGCTCATGGAACTTACTGTTCTTATCATGCTCCCCATGACCCAGAAGCAAGTGTCTTGATAGAACAGTTGGAATGGTCTTTTGAATTTGCAGTTATGAGACCAGCTGAGTGATAATACTTTGCAGCGCTAGTGCGATGTTTGCCAGAGGCTATATATTCTCCAAATCAGTGTCTAAAATATAGGATTGCTTCTCCCATAGCCAGGATTTACTGATCCAAGGATCAAGAAGTGAAATTGGAGTGGCACCACTCACGTTACCCCTAGTCACTGACAACATTTTTGCTTCCTATTCCCAGGGTTTTATTTTCAGTTGGCCTAGAGGTCCTAGTTCCAGAGAGAGAAATGCTTCTACCAGGAGATGTGATGATTAGACCATTGAACTGGAAGGGGCCACCTGGCCACTTTGGGCTCCTTATGCCTCTGACTCAACAGACTAAGGAAGGGAATCACTGTGTTGGCTTGAGTAATTCATCCTGACTGCTAAGGGAAAAGTGGGTTACTATTCCAAAATGAAGGAAAGGAAGCATATGTCTGGAATATAGGAGATTCCTTAGAGCATTTTGTAGTATTACCATGCCCTGTCATTATGGTCAATGGGAAACTATAACAATCCAATCCAGGCAAGATTACAAATGTCCCAAATTCTTTGAGAATAGAGATTTTGGTCACCTTGCCAGGTAAAGAACTACAATCAGCTGAGGTTCTTGCTGAAGGCAAAGGGAATGCAGAATGGGTAATAGAAGAAGACAGTTATAAATACCAGTTATAACAATGCCTCCGGTTATGAAAACAAAGACTGTAATTGTCATGAGTTTTTCCTCCCTTTTTTGTTAAGAATACCTTTGTGCATATATACAGATGTATTAAGCGACTATCTTTGTTTTCTTACTTCTCTTATATCTTCATTATGTGCAAAGCATTTATTGACTTTATTATCATTTAAGTATCATTAGGTGTATATGACAGTATTTAAGTTATGAGATATCAGTAGAAGAAAAAAACATCACTCAAGACACTATCTTCTCCCCTGGGAAAGGGATTATCATGTTTTTGGTTGCATGAGGGAGAGCTAACCCATGTTATGTCGAACTATGACCTTGTAATGTTTTTATTTTCATAGGAAATATGGTTTAAGATGTGTATGTATAGGTGCTGAGTTGACCAGGGGTAGAATTATGGTAGTTAATTTTAGACATCAATTTGACTGAATTGAGGGACACCTAGATGGCCGGTAAACATTGTTTCCACGTGTGTTTGTAAGGATATTTCCATGGGAGACTGATGTGTGAGTCAGTGGACTAAGAGAGGAATACCAACCCTCAGTGTGCGCTGGCACCATACAATTGACTATAGACCTCATTAAGACAACCAGATGGAGGGAGAGGAACTTTCTCTCTCTGTTCTCTTTTTCCTTCCCTTCTGGAGCAGGGCAGCTTTTTCCTTCTGCCCTTAGACATCAGACTCCAGGTTCTTTGGTTTTTCGACTATGAAGCCTCTCGGGGGCTCTCAGGCCTTTGGCCGCAGACTAGTGACTGCACCATTGGCTTTTCTGGTGCTGAGACTCCCAGACTTGGACTGAGTCATGCTAAGGGATTCTCTGGTTCTCCAGCTTACATACAGTTTATCAAGTCTCTTCTCCACTTCTGTGATTGTATAAGCCAATTCCCTAATAATTTCCCTCTCACATGTTTCATGGTTCCTCTCTCTCTGGAAAAACCTGACTTACATAATAGGGGCCCATCTGTATTGATCTTCTTGTTGAGTTTATCTGTTTATCTTTATATAATGACCATCCACTTGAGGCTATTATCTTAAGTGAAGTAACTCAGAAAACAGAAAGTTAAATGTTGAATATTCTCACATATAAGTGGGAACCAATGGGTACATATGGATATACAGAGTGGAATAATAGACACTGGAGAAAAATAGACATTGAAGATGCCAAAGTGTGGGAGAATAGTAGAGGGGTAAGTGATGAAAAATTACCTATAGGGTACAATTTACATTGATCAGATAATGATTACACTAAAAACCCAGTCTTCACCAGTCAACAATGTATCTACATAACAAAAATGCACTTGAACTCCCTAAATCTACTTTTACGAGGGTTTGAAAAGATTACAAAACCAAAATTCAACCATTTTCTTATGCTACTCATAAAAATGAACTAAAAATTAGATACAAAAACTAAAACTTCTCCAGGCCATCATAGGACACAGTAATTATAACTTTAACAGTGGTCAAAAGATATTCTAATTAGAACAAAAATGTGGAAACAATTTTAAAAATTGATAAATTGTACTTATTTAAAATTAAAATATTTGTTCATCAGAAACATGGTTAGGAACATGAAAGTGCTGAGCGTGGGGGCTCATGCCTGTAATCCCAGCACTTTGGGAGGCCGAGGCAGGCGGATCATGAGGTGAGGAGATCAAGACCATCCTGACTAACACGGCAAAACCCTGTCTCTACTAAAAATACAAAAAAATTATCCGGGAGTGGTGACACGTGCCTTTAGTCTTACTACTCAGGAGGCTGAGGCAGGAGAATCACATGAACCCGGGAAGTGGAGGTTGCAGTGAGCCGAGATTGTGCCACTGCACTCCAGCCTGGGTGACAGAGCGAGACTCCGTCTTACAAAAAAAAAAAAAAAAAGAACATGAAAGAATCACAAAATGACTGAGAAGACATGCATGTTACAGTTAGATGATGGGCTTGTTTCCTAAATATACAAAATATGTTTAAAATTTCATAATTGGAAATAAAAAAACTCAATAAAATTGACTAAAATATTTATGCCAGACATTTCACAAAAGAAGACACAGAAACAGTCAATAAAATAGGTTCCACATCATGATTTATATGGTACATGCAAATTAAAATGCAATAAAATGGCCACTATATACCCACTAGAATTTTTAAAATGAAAAAGACTGACATTACCAAAAGTTGGTGAGGATATAGCGTAACTGGAAGTTTTATATATTCCTTGATAAATGCAAATGATTCCGCTATTTTGAAAACAGTTTGTCTACTGTTTAAAAAGTTAAAATTGGACTTTCCATCTGAATCAGCAGTTTCACTATCATGTTATTTCCTACAAAATATAAAATACCCACAAAATTGTGTGCAAACATTTACAATGTTATTAAAACATGTATATTAACAGGCAAATGGACAAATTGTAAAAAATCACCTAATGGAATACTACTCAACAATGAAGAGAAGTAAATTAAGATATTCACATGTTATATAGTTTATCAATACAATTTAACATCAAAATACACTAGATTCAGATGTTTTATTATTACATTTATATAAAATATTAACAACTCAAAATCTCATCTATTATGACAGAAAACAGATCTGTGATTGCCCAGAGACCATGAATAAGATGTGCTTTGCTGAGAAGGGGCACAATAGAAACTTTTATAGGTATAAATGTTACATATTTTGATTGTGGTGGTAGTGCAGAGGTAAATAAATTAATAAACATTTATTAAACTGTGGACCATACATTAATATTTTATTGCATTTTAACTATTCTTTAGAAAGTTGAAAAAAGACAAAAAATTTAATAAAGGTTAATTTACAGAATTACAGAATTAATTAAATTAGAATACACAGATAACTGGATTTCATTCCTTCAGCAATACAAAAACCAGTTATTCTACATTGTACTTTAATGGCTAGAGGACAGAAATACATATTACTAATTTCTTATGTTTCCATTTTGTGCAATATTTCTTCAAAATGTTATTTAAAAATAGATTAATATTTATATAAAAGTTGTGAAAATACTACAGTAATTTCTATTGTCAACATCAAATATTAGCCTGGTATATTTGTAACAACTAATGAATAAATATTGATATATTACTAATAAATGAAGTACATACTTTATTCAGAATTCTTTTTACCTAATGTTCATTTTCCCTTTTAGAATCCCATTCAAGATAACACATTATATTTAGACAGCATATGTCTAACTACTCTTAGCTGTGTCAGTGCTCAGCCTTACCTTGTTTTCTATTACCTTCATAGTGTTCAGAAGTGCTGGTTCGATGTTTTGTAGACTGTCCTAAATTATAAATTAACTGTTTGTATTTCCTATGTTTAGACTGAAATAACTTTTGGTAGGGGAGGAGAAAGATTCAAGAGGCAAAATGTCATTCTTATATCAAAGGTATGAGCTACCAACATGACTTATTACTGCTGATGTTAACCTTAATTATCTGAGTGAGATAATGTTTGTCACATTTCTCCACTTTAAAGTTATTCTATTTTCTCTTTTTTCATGAAACACTTTTGAAGGATATCATTATGCACGGGCCACACTAAAGGGGTGAGGAGTTAAGTTCCAGCTCAATGAGGATGTATTATCTACTTAAATAATTTGGAATTTGTCTATATGGGTGATTTATCTATTTACTCCATTTATTTATTTATTAAATAAATTATTTTTAAATTTCAGAATGGATTTATGAATATGAATTTTACACTTTGGGTGATACTTCTACACAACATTTTAAATCTTTTTCCTACTCAATTTGTTCCAGCTTTGTCTGCTGGAAACACTTTCAGTTGGCTTATGTGTCTATCTGACAAGCCTCATCATTGTTTTTTGTGCTACAAGATGTATAAAACTCTTCTTTGCTATTCTGTGCCCTAGTCTTAGACTCAGCTATTTTTTCTGAACTCCCTTCTTTCTCATATTTGAGAGTGTTACATGAAATGAACATCTAGGTACTAGATGGATGTGCTTGTTTTTAGTTAGGTTGTTTCTAGGCCCTGTAAGTTGACAGAGCAAAGAAATACATGTGTATACATTAACCATGCATATACAAACTTCTATAAATATGTATATAAGTACATATATATACACACATCTATACACACACACACATATATTATATACACCAACCTGTGTTAGATGAAAGTACATACTGAATTCTCTGACTCTAATCTAGTGCTTCCATAAATAATTTCAGTCATCTACATTGCTTGTCTGTATGCTTCAACTTCAACAGTGAGAAATCTGTCACCACCATAATTCACTTAATTGCCTAACTATACTACACATGTACAGAAGTATGAGAATTGTTATCCTGTACTACTATGTTAAATAATTTTACCAACTATATTACAATACTTATGTATAGCCCCATTTGCCATTAGTCTTACAGTTTTCCCTTGTCTCTAAAGTTATTTAGGTGATATACTTTGGCTCTGTGTGTCAGCCAAACCTCACATTGAATTGTAATTCCCAATGTTGGGGAAGGGACCAGGTGGGAGGTGACTGGATCATGGAGGCGGAATTCCCCCTTGATGTTCTCATTATAGTGATTGAGTTCTCATGAGCTCTGATGGTTTAAAAATGTGTGGCACTTTCCCCTTCACCCTCTTTCTCTCCCTCTCTGCCATTCGAAGAAGGTGCTTGCTTCCCCTTGGACCTTCTGCCATGATTATAAGTTTCCTGTGGCCTCCCAGGCATTTATCCTGTACAGCCTGTGGAACTGTGGGTCAATTAAACTTCTTGTCTTCATAAATTTACCCAGTCTCAGTTGCTTATAGCAGCATGAGAACAGACATTAGACCATTGCTGAATTAACAGCCAGCAACTTTTCTCCTACCCTCTTCCGTGAGTTAATTTTATACATTTGTTATATGGTTAGATTCTTTTGTCTGCATTTAATACTGGGGTGACATGCCCTCCTAAATCTTTTTAAATTTGCATACAATAGGCTTACTCCATAAAGTAAATTTTTATGGGCTTTAAAAAATATTTAGTGTTATATACTACTGTTGTAGTACCACACAAAATCATTTTGCCACCCTAAAATCTACTATTTGCTCTAGTTATTCAACTCACTGCAAGCCCCAAACCCCTTCCTCCTATTTACCGTATCTATGGTCTTGCTTTTTCTAGAACATTATATAAATGATATCATACAATATGTAGCCTTTTTGAGTAACTTCCTTCACTTTGTAATATGAATATAATATTCACTCATATTTTTGCATTGCTTGATGGTTTATTTCAGCACTAAATTGTATTCTAGTATATGGTTATACAATACTTTGTTTATCAATTTCTGGGAAGATTAGTAATTAAAGATTCAATTTATTTATTTGTGTAGATTATCAAATGTATATTGTTTCTTGAATCTACATTGTAATTATAGAGCTTTAAAATTTACTTCTTGTATTGATTTGCTGGGACTGCTATAGGAAATACCACAAATTGAGTGAATTAAAGAATATTAATTTATTGTCTAAACAGTTCAGGAATCTAGTAGTATGAGATCAAGGTGACAGCAATGCTGTATCTTTTTAATGCTATGAGGAAGAATCTATTCCATGGAAATCCTTGGAATGTCTTGGCTTGTAGATACATCATGCAACCTCTGCTTTCCTGTTCAAATGGTGTTCTATCTGTAAGCATATCTATTTTAAACTAGCCTTTTTTTTTTTTTTTTATAACAACATCTGACATACTAGATTGGGACCCACCCTACTCCAATAGGAACCCATCATAATTGAATTAATTACATGTGAGATTTATTTCATTCCCATACAGGTTCACATCCTGAGGTACCGAGGTTTAGGACTTCAACATATGCATTTCAGGGGCACATAATTCAAATTGTAACAGTCCTTTTCATATTTACTGATACATAAAATTTATAATTAAAAGTTGCTTATGTTTCCTTCGTATTAGTTTTCAAACCACTGCATGGCCACAGAAAAACTTTCGACAATTCTGTAATGTAAGTTCAGATGTACCTTTCAAATATCCAGGCATATGTTATATCTCGTTTATTTTAATACCCAAAATGATGGTTTACTACATTTTAAAAGAATGTTTTGTGACTATTGATACATAGGCTTTGACCATATTTTGACTTTCTTCGTATTTATCTACAAAGTTTTGGCTCTTTTTCTTTACTTACTTATGTTATTGGGTGGTTGGCTTTAATTCCCATATTCACTGTACTGTATAAAATTTGGTGCAAAATTTTTTGCTCCTTAGTTTGATTAAATCCTGGTTCTTGTCTCACAACTAGGAAAAATTAGGCACGCAGACACACTGAAGGGTGAGGAGAGTGGAATTTATGAAAAGAAAGCTATCAGCAAATAAGAGGGGTTCCAGCCAATAGGCTCCCACCTCACAGATTGAATACCTGGCCACCACACAGGAGCTGAAGAGACCCAGCTCCTTCCCCTGCCTAAGGTGTGAATTCCTGGTGGCTCCACCTTATTCTGCCAGTGCACATGCAGGCCCCCCTAGTCCCTTGTGGGCATGCCCAGACAAGACCCTGTGCGGGTTCCCCTATCTGCCTCCTGCATCTATCAGAAATATATTTAATCTTATTATTTTAGTAGATATACTTCACCTTTTACCATGCATGACTGAAGTAATTTGATTAGTAAAGTTATCTTAACACCAGCCTTATGAAAATACGAATAATTCAAATATCGTATTCATTCACCACAAGATTACTACTGTGGTCTATTATTTTACTTATGTCTATTTTTAACTTCCTCCAAATAGATACCAGTGTCATGAGCATTTTACATAAATTATCTTGCATTTTTTTCCAAAATTTTTATTTACTCACAAAACCTTTCTTCATGCTTTATATCACAGATATTTCAGGAGGTCATGCTTTTCTTCCTGAAACATATCCCTTTTAAATTCTTTGAATACATGTCATTGGTAGTAACACTTTTTATTTTTCATTTTATTTTATTTGAGACACGGTCTTTCTCTGTCACCCAGGCTGGAATACCGTGGCTCAATCTTGTCTCACTGAAACTTCCGCCTCCCAGGTTCAAACAATTCTCCTGCCTCAGGCTCCCAAGTAGCTGGGATTACAGGCGTGTGCCACCATGCCTATCTCATTTTTGTATTTTTAGTAGAGATGGGGTTTCACCATGTTGACCAGGCTGGCCTTGAACTCCTGACTTCAGATGATCTGCCCGCGTTGGCCTCCAAAAGTGCTAGGATTACAGGTGTGAGCCACCGCGCCCAGCCTTATTTTATAACGTGAAAATTAAATTTGTCTCTGCTTATGGGAAATAATGTAATAGGCACAATATTGCCCTTCAAAGATACCCATGCTCTGTTCCTGGGACCTATGAATACATTAGATTGCATGACAAAGGGGAATTAAGCTAGCAGGTGAAATTAAGTTTGCTAAACAGCTGATCTTGAAATAAAGCAATTAGCCTGGGCTTTTCAGGTGAGTCCAGTGTAATTCCTGAGGTCAGAAAAAGAGATATAAGCTAGATTGGTGGCTCATGCCTGTAATCCCAGCACTTTGAGATACTGAGGTGGGAGGATCACTTGAGTCCAGGAGTTAGAGGCCAACCTGGGCAACAGAGCAAGACCCCTATCTCTACTAAAACAAACATACAAAAAAAAAAAAAAGCATGGTGGCACATGCCTTTAGACCCAGCTACCTAGGAGGCTGAGGTAGGAGGATTACTTGAGCCCAGGAGTTTGATGATGCAGTGAGTTATGATCATGCCACTGCACCCCAGGATGGGCAACACATCAAGACCCTGTTTCAACAAAAGAAAAAGGAAAAAGAGATGTAAAGATGGGAACAGGGTCAGACGTGCTGTGTTGCCGACTTTGAAGGTAAAGGAAAGGCTATGAGTGAAGAAACAAGAGTGGCTTGTAGTCTTTGAAGAGGGTAAAGAAATGACTTACCTCAGAGCCTCCAAAAGAAAACTGTAAGATAATTCATTTGCATTGTTTAAACCGCTGTATTTGTGGTAACATACTGCAGCAGCAACAGAAAACTAATAAAAACACTTGTTTGGCACAAAACTTTAATTTGACAAATACTTTTTTTGACCTTTGAATATAGTTCTGTGTCTACTATGGCTTCTACTGACTGTTCATGTCAAAAATGTTTTTGTCCTAGTTAGTTTTAAGGTTTTCACTTCGTATTATTCTGGTATTTTTGCTAACATTTTCCCATTTATTCAACTGAGCTTTCTCTTTCTTTGGCTCACTTGTTTTATTAGTTCTAAAAAATACTTAATCCCTCTTAAATAGTTCCTCTATCCCATTATCTATGTCCATTTTTTTCTAGGACCCCATTTAGATGTTTGTTACAACTTTTTATTCTACCTTTCTTACATTTTTACCTTTTTCTATTTTCATTTTTAAAAATCTATCCGTAATACATTCTGCTTCGTTTTTTCAGGTCCAAATGCAAGTTTCCTAATTCTCTTCAAAGCTCTTATTTCATATATCACAATTTTGAGAAAACTTGAGAGGAATAATTTGATAAATATTTATTTCTGAGAAACATTTTCTTTAGCTTCCTCACTGGAACAAGGAATAATGGCAACCTGATACACCTCCAGGTGTTTCTAATTTTCCCTGACTTAATTGGGGTTCCTATAATATCGCTTTCTTATCTGACTGGCAGTGTATTCTTTGGTGTTTTGTTTGTTGTATTTGTCTATATACAGATATCGATTCCGTTTGGCATGATGTCGATGTGTGTGTAGTTGGTGTTCACAATGCTTTTCTATAAATATTACAATATTTAAACAGAATACTTAGAAAATGGTTAAATTTTCACAGGTGAGGTATAAATTTGAGAGAAGAATAAAAGCAAAAAATACTTAAAAAGATACAACTTTTTAAAAAATTACATTCTTAATGTATGTAAATCTATAAACTGTCAGGCCTCTGAGCCCAAGCCAAGCCATCACATCCCCTGTGACTCACACATACACACCCAGATGGCCCGAAGTAACTGAAGAATGGCAAAAGAAGTAAAAGTGCCCTGCCCCACCTTAACTGATGACATTCCACCACAAAAGAAGTGAAAATGGTGGGTCCTTGCCTTAATTGATGACATTACCTTGTGAAAGTCCTTTTCCTGGCTCATCCTGGCTCAAAAAGCTCCCCCACTGAGCACCTTGCGACCACCACTCCTGCCCGCCAGAGAACAAATCCCCTTTGACTGAAATTTTCCTTTACCTACTCAAATCCTGTAAGACAGCCCCACCCTTACCTCCCTTCGCTGACTCTCTTTTCGGACTCAGCCCGCCTGCACCCAGGTGATTAAAAAGCTTTATTGCTCACACAAAGCCTGTTTGGTGGTCCCTTCACACTGAAGCGCATGACATAAACCTCAGATTTAATTTTCATTTTTTTAATGCTCTGTATGTGACTGAAAAAAAAATAGAACCAAACTCTGCCCTCAAAAAGCTTCCAAGATATCTAAATTTGTATGTAATTGTGTGTTTCAAAGTTATGTGAGTTTACATGAAGGGGAATAAGTCAGTGTTGTAAACATTGGAGAAAAGCATCCCTGCTTTAAAACGTCCTAAAGGTCGAATATATTGAACATTTTCTGGCTTATGTAATTTCATCAGTATTTACAAATGAGGTACGTATCTTATTTAACGAAGACAGCAAAATAGGAAAATAGACAACGGCAAGCGAACTAATGGAACTAATTATTAAATACTATACCTTCATCTGTTCAGCATCAAATTATCACACATTATGTATATGTATCAGAATATGAATATTTACTTCTTTTAAAATATAATTAACTTGGAAACCTTAACTTTGTAATTTTTTCTTTTCGTTGACTTTTGAATGAAAGGAAACTAAGCATTGCTTTTTTACCTTTTCTACTGGAATTTTGGGAATTTGAGCTTTTTCTGCTGTAAGAAAACACCGATTTAAAAAATATATATTTTTACTCAGGGTATATTGTGAAATTTACAAAAAAAAGATTTTATTTTGCTTAGTGAACAGATACAGCGTTGGAAGTTAGCAGTTAGGGTGCACATCTCAGAGGAGATTCTAGGGTAGGGAAGTAAGTCGATAAAAAAGTCAGTAGACCCAGAAAATGACCAAAGAGTGTAAAGAGTTCAGTTCCTTTTGACCAGCCAGTAAGACTTCATTTAAAAGAGAGAGCTCCATTATCTCCCATTGGCAGAAAGAACTTGTGGCTCTCTGTAACAGCATCCTTTTCTTTAGTTGCCTGCCATGTGAGAAGGCTGACTGTGCCCTCCATTTTATTACCTCATTGGCATTGTTGGAACCCTGATTACAGATGGTATTTATGAGAAAATACAAGATTCTGAAAATGTTTATTAGTATTTGTTTTTACGCTAAGTAAAAAATTCAATGACAACTTTTTCTTTTTAATATCCAGTACCTAAGTATTGATCTGTATTGCAAAGCACTGTACTTATTCCACTAGGTAATTACTGGGAAATATAGACTCGTGTGTGTGTGTGTGTGTGTGTGTGTGTGTGTGTGTGTGTTGGTTTTCACGATTCAATAAGTTGATTTAAATAATGTACTTCACATAGTAAGCACCAATACATATTAGTGTTGCTCTTATATTTATTATTAGGCCCCCATAATAAGTGAGACCTAAATTTTAGCTTGTGCATTTTCTATTCGTAGGAATGAATGTAACTCTTCTAGAGTCATATCTAAGAAATTGCACCTGACAGGGTTAAACAAGCAAGGAAATCTATTTAATATCATTGAAATAGGACAGAGAGACTGAGCTGAACTCCCCTGAAACAAAAGGCAGGAAGATGCTTAAGCACTGGGGTGAGCTAGTAGAAAAACACTATAGGGCTATAGAGATCAATGTGAGTAGGCCAATAATTAGAATGTTAGTGCTAATTGTCTCTCACTGAAGTTGTGTTCCTACCTTCCCACAGAGACTGGAAGATAAGAGTAGGCACTAGGTCCTTTGATTACATTTCAAAGAGGTAGCTCCCGGAGAAAACATTCCTTGAGAAACATTCTTTGGGTTTTAAGAACTCATGCAAGGCTGGGAGAAGATTTACATTTCAAAGGAGAAAAATGGCTAAATTACAAGTTTTCTAAAGTAAATGTTCTGAGAAAAGGGAGGTCAGGCCTATAGTCAGGAAGAAATCTTTCTAAAGTTAACTAAAGCTGAGAGGAACATTAAGGCAGTCTTGGTGAGCTCATATATATTAATGTAAAAGGAAGAAGAGGTGGGTCAAAGTTTCTTCTGAACTCTCCTGAGAAAATGATTTGCCCTTAGGTTAACTGGGATTATAATTAGCCTGGAATTTAGAAAAACTGAAATTTCAGAATAATTTTTAAAGAGGAAATATATTATTTTATTTTGATAAAAACAAAGCAATACTAAAAGGAAAGTTTGCCAAGTAAAAATTCTTCTATATTCCTTTACTTTTATTACTGAAGAGACATGGTTCAGGAATCTGTATGAAGTAGACAGAGCAAATATCAAAGTTAAAGCAAGGATTTTCTTGAACTCTGAGCAGATAAATTATGCCTTTGAAGCATATTCTCTATTCAGCTAATGGGCAAAGCTTAATGTAATGGTTGCTTAATGTTTATCTAGATGGAGCAATATGAAGAAATTGCAGTACTGAGCCGATTTTAAAGTATTTTAATGACAATCTAAGGAACTATGCTGATATCTTTAATAGATTTGAAATGATTAAATGGAGAATAACAGCACATTAAAAGTCATCTGAAAATCCATGAGGCATGTCCTCAGTAAAACAATCATCAAGGCAGATTTTTAAAATACAGATGACTGAATGTCAAAATAAAAGGTCAAACTATGCTAGAATTTAAAATTAAATATACAGCCTTCACTGTAAGACATATATTGAAGTTATGAAGGTTAAAAAAAAAAGTTCAAAATGTACTCAGAAGAGGATAACATGAATATTCAAGTCTTTGTATGAGTTGTTAACAAAAGAATCATTGTCTCCATTTCATAAGGGCTTAATTTATGATAAATCTTACATATTTGTGTTTCTAGGTGAATTAGATTAGACAAAATAATGAAAATCATTTTTAAAATGAGAATTGGCAGCATCAAATATTTCCATATTTAATCTTCTATATTTTTACTACATTTAATAGAAATCTGAATAAAATTTGATTTTTACCTTATAATACTTCTACTGAAAATAGTGTAACCGCCCAATGGGCTCACCTTGTCTGTTGTCTAGACAGAGCCGATTTATCAAAACGGGAATTTCAATGGAGAAAGAGTAATTCATGCAGAGCTGGCTGTGCAGGAAACTGGAGTTTTATTATTACTCAAATCAGTCTCCCCGAGCATTCGGGGATCCGCGTTTTTAAAGATAATTTGACAGGTAGTGGCTCTAACCCATATCTTGTAGGTAATTTGTTAGTCCTGCAAAGACAGACTGGTCCCCAGGCAAGAAAGGGGTCTTTTCAGGAAAGGGATATGATCAATTTGGTTTCAGAGTCAAACTATAGACTGAATTCCTTCCCAAGGTTAGTTCGGCCTATGCTCAGTAATAAACGAGCACAGCTTAAAGGTTAGAAGCAAGATGGAGTCGGTTAGGTCTGATCTCTTTCACTGTAATAATTTCCTCAGTTATAATTTTTGTAAAGGCAGTTTCCATCGGATAAATGTGTTATCTGTAATCACAAACAAATGTCAAATAACAGTAACCTGAAAAGTATGACATGCTTGAATAGAGAGTCCATTTAGTATTCTTCAGGAAGTCATTTTAGAGGTCGTATGGGACTTCATATGGCCCCTGCAATAATCCCCAAATTCCATTTTGTAACCAATGTTGATAAATAGGGAACTATATATAAATATCCAAAACTGGCCGGCCGCGGTGGCCCATGCCTTTAATCCCAGCACTTTGGGAGGCCGAGGCAGGTGGATCACCTGAGGTTGGGCGTTCGAGACCACCCTGACCAACATAGAGAAACCCTGTCTCTACTAAAAATGCAAAATTAGCCGGGGTGGTGGCACATGCCTGTAATCCCAGCTACTCGGGAAGCTGAGGCAGGAGCATCGCTTGAACCCGGGAGGCAGAGGCTGCCGTGAGCCGAGATCGCGCCATTGCACTCCAGCCTGGCAACAAGAGTGAAACTCCGTCTCGGGGGGGAAAAAAATTACATTTTGAGCATGAGTTTTTCATTTTTTATTCTTTTTACTCATTCATCCTTCAGAGAGTATGCACAATGCCTATACTACTTTAATCTTTTAAGGAAACTTATTGACATAATATTAAATGTATTTTATATAAAATATCATATAACCTTACTTAATTGATTTTTGACATAAAATCCAACTCTACCCTTGGGAAAGAAAAATGGACAGTTGAAAAATCTCAGGTTAATCGTATTTCCAAAGGCAGCTATCCCGAGTGATTATACATTTTTGAGGATTTTTTTTTTTTTTTTTTTTTTTTTTTTTTTTTTGAGACGGAGTCTCACTGTGACTCCCAGGCTGGAGTGCAGTGGCGCGATCTCGGCTCACTGCAAGCTCCGCCCCCTGGGTTCACGCCATTCTCCCGCCTCAGCCTCCCAAGTAGCTGGGACTACAGGCGCCCGCTACCGCGCCCGGCTAGTTTTTTGTATTTTTAGTAGAGACGGGGTTTCACCATGTTAGCCAGGATAGTCTCGATCTCCTGACCTCGTGATCCACCCGCCTCGGCCTCCCAAAGTGCTGGGATTACAGGCTTGAGCCACCGCGCCCGGCCGAGGATGTTAAAGAGTATTGAAATGAACAATTTAAAGCAAAACCAGTTCATGCATTTGCAGAAAAATATTCCTCACTACCAGCAAGAAATAATTTTCATAGTGAATTATTTTTCAATGCCAAAAACTTTTAGAATTTAATGTTTTATCTATAAAATATTTTTCATATGTCACAAATTTTATGTTGAACTAAGGATATCCAATTAAAAATTCAGTTTATTTTTGGGGCATTATAGTTATTAAATTATTGAATTTAAATATTGTGAAAATTGTTCACCAATGTTAACCATTTGCACATTTCTTTAGTTATTTTAAGTAGTTTCACATATATTTCCATTTATTTTAAAAGTAACCATTAGTGAGTATGCATATGTATAAACTTTACATACATATACAATTAATTTCATGGCATGCATACTTTCTTTTTTCTTGTAAGTATATTGTCATTCTTCTATTCTTTGTTTTAGTTGATAACATTATTTTTACTCTCATCATAAGTAAATTTTGTTAACAACAAAGTATGCATCTTTCCACATTTTTGAGTGGAATGTAATATATTGTATACTTATATGTAATATAATTGTTGATATAATCATGTAAATTTGGGGGGAGTATAGCATTACTGATTTCTTTTCAACAATTGGATCCTAATGCATAAACCTTTTTGCATTTTGGTGTCTCAAACTTTCAGAAAGCCTTTCAAGTAAAATAAGCTGACTTTAAATTAATCTTAATGGCAAAAATGAATGAACTAAATGTATTCTTTACTCAGCCCTTCTCTCTCCTGATGTTCATTCAAATTGTTTTTGTTATTTTCATTCTAAAAATGATGTTCTTGCACCAGTATTCTTAGGCTATTATTTCCATAAATGAGATTTGGGTTAAAACATATAGTATGAGCAATGTATTATGCATTTTCATATTTTCTTTCCTTTTGTTTTAATCTTTTTATTGTATTGGGTTCAAAAGACATAGGAAGTGCCTGTATCCAGTCTGCCTATGTAAACCATAAAAATAAATAAAATAAATACATGCAATTTAAATTTCTCCATAGATACTAATTTTAATAATAAAAATCTTAAATATCATATTGGTGATGAGTAAAATAATTCTCATACATAGTGATAATAAATAATCTCATTCTACTAAGAATACATTGTCAAGAATAATAGCCTACTATTATATCCAAATGTTTAATTACTTAGAATTAAAAAAGTATTGATTTTATTGTTAAAAGCTGAAATTTTAATCTTTAACTCTGGAAATTGCTGGGCAAATAACTTTTTGTCCCATGTCTCAGGTTTCTCATCTGTGAGAAGCTCAACAGTTGTGAAAATTTGAGGAGATAGTATGTGCAAAAAAAAAAAAAAGGATATGTAAAACTTTATATAAATATTAATAAAGACAAAAATTATAAATTTTAGGACATGATTTCCAGAAGTTTGATGCAATAAGTGATTCAGACCACATTTCTTTTGAAAATAACAAAGTGAGGTGGGGAAACATGTAAATAAAAGATCAAACACATTTGAAAAAATTGCTAGACTAAAATGCAAATAAATGTGAAATTCAGTAGTTTAGGCATAGTATCAATTCTGAGTTTTTTGCTCCTTTTATTTGGGAGGAATTGGGGGTACATTAATTGTAAGAAATAATATTAGCTGTTTTTCCAAATGTAACTATCATTGCATTTATCAGGCAAAACTTTTGTGGCCATAGTTTAATTTACCACATTGCTTTATTTATTTATGTATTACAAACACAGGTTACCAAAACAAATATACTTATCAAAGACTTCTTTGTTGATAAGTGTATTTGTTCTCACAACTTATGTTATTGTTACATAAATAATATGTATAGAGTAATACTTATATAGATAGCAAACATAAACTTGGCAAACAACATTAAATTCAACTACTTTAAGTGCTGTAAAGCAATTTAAAATAGGAAGAAACTGGGAGGTTATACTCCTGAAAAAAGTATTTCCACTGTGTGCTTTTTCCAATTCAAAAGTTTTGCCTGAGCGCAGGTCACAGTCAGGGACATGCAAGGGAATCAAAACTCAGATTAAAAGTTATGAGTTTTAACTTTTAATCGAGTTATAAATTTATTTTTAATGATTCATAATAATTGTACATATTTATGAGGTGCCTGTGATATTTTGATCCATGCAAACAATGTGTAATGATCAAATCAGGGTATTTAGGATCTGCATCACCTCCAACATTTATCCTTTCTTTGTGTTGAGGCTTGAAGAACTAGAAGATTGATTGATTTCGGGGGAGAACACAGAATTGAAGAAAATTTAAAAAGGGAATTCCTAGAAAATAAGGAGCCGGAGAGTAGAAACTTAATTATAAATGCACATTCTTCCGCAATATATAGCTAGCACCTATGCATTTGTGGGCAGATTACAAGTGACCAAACTAAGAATGTTAGCAGAGCAGACAGCTCGACTTTTGCTTATTTCAAGAGTAACAAAATTTGAAGTTTGAATAAATTCAAGTTAGCTCCCTGCTAAGCAAAACAAAATCAACGCTTTTCAGAGAATTATAGAAAGCTAATAGTCTACAAAGTAACATTCAAAATGGCTAAGACATGATAAGAAACACATAAGAAAAACCTTATCTATACACAACAGAACAAGTAACAATGGAGGCTAACAGTAAGATGAACCAAATGTTGCGATCAATAACAATTTTGAAAAGCAATATATCATTATAACTAGTTGAACACAGGTTCAAAAATAAGGGAAGCTATGTTTATGTAGAATGAGTGGAGAAGAAATCAAAACATTAAAAAAAGTGTTCATAAAAGGACTAAATGTAAAATTTTAAAGTGAAAAATACTATATCTGAAATGTGAAATTCATCGGATTGGTTCAACAGCAAATTAGAGATAAAAGGTAGAGGCATTAAAGGCTGATAAATATTATTCGATCTAAAAGATAATTTAAAAAAATTAACACATACTCAGAAATTGCCAGACAATATTAAAAAGTCTAACTTGCATAATTGGTAGTCCCAGAAGGAGAAGAGAGAATGGAAAAATTCTGTTTTAATAGATAAAGCCTGAAAACTCCTCAAACTTGAAAAGCAAACTTACAAATTTCACTTTAAACTCAACATTATAACATTGTGTGTTGGTTGATAACATAGATGTAATATGTGTGTACATATAGATAGATAGATATGGCATTAAGGATAGGAGTGTGGTCATACATAGTTGTAAGATCCTCAAATTTCATGTAAAGTGGAACATTACTGAATTTTAGTAGACTGTGAAAAGTAAAAGAATGTGATATTCTTAGAGAAACCATGTAATATAATTTGAAGAGATTTAGCTAAAAAGCACACCTATTAATTACCTTCCAAATTCTAATAAACACAAAAGAAGTAAAATGGAGAAACAGTAAAAAATTGGAATAATCAATAAACAGAAAACAGTGCAAATATATCCAACCATATCATTAATCATCTTAAAAGTAAGTGAAACAAAGTACAGAGGCTTCAAGATTTATAAGATGAGAAAAGACACAGCTATATGCTTCCATAAAAGACTTAAGCTGAGGATAAATGGAGGACTACACACAATAAATATAGAAACATATTAACAAAGATAAATGTTGAATAATGAAAAGATGGTCAATTTATCAGAAACATAAATAGAAGCTTCTGTGTATTATTAGGGGTTTAAGATAAATTTTAAAACTTTAGCTTATAAGAATAAGAAATAAATATGCTTCATTTCAGCAACTGACATAACACCTAGCAATAAAAATCAGTGAACATAATATTTAAATAATATTTTAAACCATGTAGGGTCAAGTGACAACTATAAAGCTATACCAAATACATACAATATGCATTATTTACACAAAAATAGGCCATACACTAGGTCATAAAATGATTCTCAATAAATACATAAGATTTTAAATGACTATGTTATTTGTTCCAGAGTATATGTTCTCTGAGAATGAAATTAAGTTGGAAATCAATAAGATACATAGAACATTCTAGACTTTCGGAAAGTGTATAATACATTTGTTAATAGCCCAGGGTAAAAATAAAAGGTGATGAGAAAATAGGAAATAGTTTGCACTGAAAGATTATGAAAATAAAACAGACGCCAGGTGCGGAGGCTCAAGCTTGTAATCCCAGCACTTTGGGAGGCTGAGGTGGGCGGATCACCTGACGTCAGGAGTTTGAGACCAGCCTGACCAACATGGAGAGACCCCATGTCTACTAAAAATAAAAAAAATTAGCCCGGCATGGCGGCACATGCCTGTAATCCCAGCTACTCGGGAGGCTGAGGCAGGAGAATCGCTTGAACTTGAGAGGTGGAGTTTGCGGTGAGCTGAGATCATGCCAGTGCACTGCAGCCTGGGCAACAGGAGTGAAACTTTGTCTCAAAAAATGAAAAAAATAAAAAAGAAAAGAAAACAGACAATAAACAGGATGCAGAAAAGCAGTCCTCGGAAGCAAATTTAACGCTGAAATATTTATATTAGAAAATTAGAAATATCTACAATTCTGACGTGATTCTAATTTAAGAAGCAGAAAAAAATAAATCTAAAAAATGGAAGAAGATAAATGAAAGAAATTTTAATAGTGGAACTAAATATATAAAACAGGAAATTAAAAAACATATTTGACTCATTGAAAAAAATCAATAAAATTTTGAAATGACAAGCTATAAAAACGATTATGACCATAGATACATATATATGGTAAATCTGAACTCAAGTCGTTCTCAGAGTTTATCTCTGCCAGGACTTTTCCTTCCTTTTTCTACCTAAACTCCAGAGCTATATTGATTTGGCTTTACTTTACCAAGAATCAAATGTTACTGCAAGTCCTATAATCATATTTCTTATTATTTTATTATTGATTCTACTACTACCCAAAGTAGTACTAACACTACAGCACGCTGAAAATTCAAGTTTCTTAACCATTGCAAAGGTATTGGGAAGCAAACACGTGTGGTCTTTTCTTACCCATAGGAAGTAAAGCAGGGGTCTGCAATCCCCAGGCGGTAGATGGCTACCGTCCACGTCCTGTTAGGAGCTGGGCCATACAGCAGGAAGTGAACAGCAGGCAAGTGAGCATTACTGCCTGAGCTCCGCCTCCTGTCAGATCAGCAGGTGCATTAGGTTATTATAGGTGCATGAATTCTTTGTGAACTGCACATGTGAGGAATGTAGGTTGCCCACACCTAATGAGAATGTAACTAATGCCTGATGATTTGAGGTGGAAAAGTTTCATCCTGATATTATTGCCCACCACACCCTGTCTGTGGAAAAATAGTCTTCCACAGAACCCGTCCCTGGTGCCAAAAAGATTGGGGACCAGGGCCATAGAGGACGGTTTCTAAACATTTTGTTTATTAAGAGTCTTGTGTCCATTAAAGAAGAAAAAATCTTTTTTATGTAGGGTGAATATGATTATGTGTGTATATATATACATATATATATAAAAGATTATACTTTGTTTCAAGTAAAAAAATAAAAAGGGGCACATTTTTTTCCTAAATAAATCTCTTTAAGTTTTAATATAGAACTATTTTTAAAAAGCTAAAATTAAGGTAAAGCCTTTCTGAATTGTTTTTAAACTTTAATCTTGTTTAGCAAGATCATTTTAAAATTACAATGTGTGTATGACTGTATCTTTTTACATTTGCTACGCTCTCAGTCTTTATATTGCATGTTTAACATAGACGCTGTTGTTGAGATATAACTTATACTCTGAAGGACCATGAGAAAATAATCCTCACCTATATTTTTAATTGGAATTTAATTATATTAATTAACCTGTTTATTAAAAGATCTGTTTGTTCTTAAAAAGATTCTATCATAGTCCCTTCTCATTCAATTTATAATCAAATTTAAGGCTATTATTTATTTCAGAGTTTTGTGATATCAGCAGTACTAATCTAGATGATAGATTAAATTTGCGTCTTTGTATGTATCAGAATTATTTATGCATGGGTTTGTGTATCTCAATTACGTATACATATATTTCAGAATTATACACATATAATGTGTATGTGCATATCAGAATTATATACGTATCTGTGTTTCTATCAGAACTATATGTGCATATCAAAAACATATATGTATCAGATATATATTAGAATTTTATCATGCTTAATTTTTATTGCATATTTTTTCAAACAACAATTTCTGAATAGTAATAATATATCTTCATTTTTCTATATATAAATTTAAACACCATGTCTAGTAGTTTCCCCAAAGGTCAGAAGACAAGTTCTTAATCAAATCTGGCTTTACCATTTAAGATTTACATTTAGTCAATTCAGGAAGAATCTTTGTTTCCTCTCTGTCATCAATGATCATACGCATGTATTTGGTTCTAGAACAGTTTCTGTTTTAAGCCTGTTGTCTGGAATACTTATTATTATTCCTCCTTCTTACTCTTAAATATTCCTCTGTTTGAATAATAATGTATGTGGTCTCCAGCCTCTGGCAGCATTTTATTTGTAAGGTTTATGCATCACCATGTCATCTGGAGTAGATACCTAGCCTCTGTCAACTCATCACCATGCGCATACTGAGATACAAACCATATCTTTCTCACTCTGATTTTATCCACCTAGATTTCCTGGAGTACTACTCCAGTGACTCTTTTGTGCAGTCACTGGTCTGGGCAAACTAAATTGTCTTCTTTCAGACAACAAAGTGTCCATAAATCTGCTGGCTTTTTCAATCATTTTTTATTCTTCTCTGGCATATGTGAAAATTTGGATCTTCCCTTAAGACTCTAAAAATATAGGAAAATGGGGGTAAAAAGTAGCACTATGACTCTCTCTGCTTAGACCCTTGATGCCACCACTGGTACTCTACTGACCCTATCCCACTATGAATAGGTGCATGGAAAATATTTACTTTCAAAAATCTCACCTTGGAAGTTAGTATATTTCTTCTCAGTGTTTGGATTACTGACCTTAGCTGGAAGTTGATTTTTCTACCCATTCAGGTCTAGACCTGTAGATGGGATTGGGCAAAGAGTCCTCATCACTGACTCAAAATATCTCATAGCCTATTGATAGTGGCAGGAGACAGATGAATTCTGAGACAGACAGGGATGAGTCTCCAGTGAAACGTGACCTTCAAGCCAAAGACAATTTAAAGCCTGAAAACTGAGCTGCCAGTTCCAGATGGAGTACATGACTGTAGTGAGAACTTCTTTGATGTCTTTTAGCCAATTGAACTGTGCTTTTTCCAGGATGGTCCATGGACAATTCAGCACACACTTACCCATTATGAGTCGGTAAAACCCCGGACTCAGCGCACAGATGGCTACCTGCTTTTGGGCCCCCTCTAAAACAGAAGGATACCCATTTCGGGTTCCCTCTTGTGTTGAAAGCTTTTCTGTCACTCGATAAAACTCTTCCTTTCCTTGCTCACTCTCTGGTGTTCATGTACTTCATTCTTCATGGTCATGGGACAAGAATTCAGAACCCGCTGAGCTGTAACACTATAACCTTCCCTCCAGCTCTTGATTAACAGGGGAGAAAAAGCTGCTGGGTGCCACATGCTCACACTAGCCAAGCTGCGAGCAATGGAACTGAATGAGATGTGATACTTCCTGGGGACTCAGACCTCTGGTCTTCCCACACAAAAGCTGTTAACGCTCCTTGAAGCTCAGCAGTTGCTGGCATCTCCAAGTTTTTGGGTGACGCAACATCCCCCTCATCCACACTCTGGGACTCAAGGCAGCAGCCAGTTGCAACACACCTGGACTAGCCATAGGCTGAGCACAAAGCCACTGCAGGCACAGAATCTTAGCTGATGGTGTGAGTAGCAGAGCACAGCATGCCGGGCTGAGTGGGCGGAGCGAACCCAGCTGGCTTGAGCAAAGCCTGGGCAGAGGGACTGCCAGTCATGGAGAATTCCAGTTGGCAAAGTGGCACCAAAGAACCCCATGTTAATATTATAACTCTTTGTTTCCTCTAGCTCAGAAAATAGTTACTTAGTCCACATAATGTTTAGGGGGGCACAATGTGCATGCAAAAGAAAACTTCAAATTTATCCCACTTTTTTCTATCAAAATAACTGTGTGAAATTGCTACAATTCAAGAGCTTTTGAAGAGGCGGTACATTCTGGTCCCAACATTAGCTCTTTCATTTAGAGGAAAAAAGCCCCTCTATGAGTAAAGCATGCCAAATAAAGAGTGGAGTTGAAACACAGGGAGAAAAATAATTTTTAGTTAAGAAGTGACTGTACCATCACTCCATTTTAGATAAGGAAGTGGGGCCAAAATAGTTTAAGCAACATGGTCACAAACTAGTAGCTTATTAAGATAATTATATGGTAGCATAAAGTAAGAAAAAAAAAGTTTAAAGTGTCTTTAGTTTTTACATATTGCAAAATATGTTGCTATACATTATTAGATAATGAGAGATTCTTAACACACAGGGACCCAAAATAGAAAAAAAAATTGTTTATCATTATAGGCAGTCAACATGGGTATAAAAAAAGTGAAGCCAGTCACCTACAGGAACAGAACCAGTAGTGAGGTTATAGCTACAAAGTTCAGAACTTCTCTTAAAAGAAGAGTTCAGCTACAGCTTTTCAAAATTTTCAAAAAGAGAGCTCTCATCTGAAGTTTAAGAAAAACAAAATGGGTAATTTCTGACTATAATTTATTTCATATGAGAAAGTAACAGATTTTGTTGAAAAGTCCTTGAGAGTAATACTTATCATTTGCTTTTTTCAACTTAGATCTTTGAAATTTTCAAAAGATAGTAACAATTTTGTTGGGTTCTTAAAAAGGATAAAGTAGCCAGCCTTCCTTGATTTTCGCTGTTGTTCTTCGAGTATTGCTAGTGATTTTTGTTTAATTCTTTCCTTTTTTGATGTTTGTTACTTTTACTGTTAATTCATTAGGTAAGAATAAAAGCTCATGGTATGATAATCTTTACAGGAAATCACTTTCCCTCTCTTAACATACCCCTACAGATATACTAACCTAAGAACTGACAGAATTTTGCTCATGCCTTTAATTCCATAGCTGAGCAAAAATTCACCTGACTCTTCAATTTCAGAGTCATTATGTGTTTGACCTCTGTGTGGGTCTTTATGGGCTAATGTAGTGGAATATTGAGAGAGAATCTATCTGGCACTGTCATATAGTTGCCATTTTAAACCTGAAGATAGTAATTCTGAGGATAATGACATAAGTCAGGGGAAAGAAAAGAAACTACCATTAAAACATTATTACTGGGTACTGTGTAGTTTTTTAAAAAATAAATCATGTAATAGGAAATGTAATAGAAAATGCCAAAAACGTCAAGGCACCAAATACCTAATTAGATAATCAAAGACAAATCTATTAAAATTTCAAAACTTGCATTTTATACAATAATTTTATTTTCTTATTTTATTTATTTTTATTTATTTATTTATTTATTTATTTATTTATTTATTTTTTTTTTTTTTTATTTTTTTTTTGTTGAGACGGAGTCTCGCTCTGTAGCCCAGGCTGGAGTGCAGTGGCACGATCTCAGCTCACTACAAGCTCTGCCTCCTGGGTTCACACCGTTTTCCTGCCTCAACCTACCGAGTAGCTGGAACTACAGGAGTCTGTCAACATGTCTGGCTATTTTTTTTCTTTCTTTTTTTTTTTTTTTGTATTTTTAGTAGAGACAGGGTTTCACCATGTTAGCCAGGATAGTCTCCATCTCCTGACCTCATGTTCCCCCCGCTTCGGCCTCCCAAAGTGCTGGGATTATAGGCATAAGCCACCGTGCCTGGCCAAAAGTATTTTCTTCAATAAGTGAGGTGAAACAACAAAATTGCCTGAAGCAAGATTCAAATAGGATATAGAAGCAATTAAATCTTAAAGTTAAAAATATCAGAATACATCTATTACATATATTTAAAAATCAACGTAATATTATGGGTATACATATTTTGTTGGCAATTTAAAAAATGTTTAGCAGGTACTTGAATATTTGAAATTATATAAAACCAATTAAAGTGTATTTGGAAGAGAATGCAGGTATTTCAGGTAACATATCAGAGTATAGTTAAAGCCTTAGAGAAATTAAAAAAGAAATAAAATAAAACTTCACAGTATTACTATGTTTGACAATTATGATTCCTCATATGTTAAAAATTGTTAAGTCATTATAGGATACTAGAAGTCTCAGCTGATTGAAAACATAACCTTGCATCATATTCTAGTATAATGCATACAAATTATATGCATACCAGCATGTATTAAAGAATCAAATATTTCAGGCAAATTTTTATTGGGAAATTTTTGTCTTCCACCTTTTCTGTTAGAAATTTATTAACCAATGTGTTGGTAATGAAGTAAAATTCACATGACATAAAATTCACCATTTTAAAAGATATAATTCAGCCACATTCAGTACATACATAAAGTTGTATAACCACTACCATCTATTTTCAAAACATGTTTTTCATCTCAGAAGAAAATCAAATATCCATTAAATAATCACTCCCCATCATTCCCTCCCCTCAGTCTCTGAAAAGCATCATTTTGCTTTTTGTCCCTATGGATTTACCTGTTCTGAATGTTATACATAAATAAAATTCTAAATATGTATATGTGTTTATACACACACACACACACACATTTTGTTTATTCATGAATCTGTTGATGGCCCTTTGGCATGTTTTCACTTTTGGCTATTGTCAGTAGTCTTTCCCATTTAGGGAAGTAAATATCTTGAAGTGGAATTGCTGTGCAATATGATCATTCTATGTTTAAATTTGACAGAAGAACTGACAAAATTCCCACCATGGCTGCAACACTATACATTCCTATCAGTGACGTGCAAAGGGTTCCAATTTCTACACATCCTTCCAAACACTTTTTATTTTCCTTTTAAAAAGTCATTATAGTCATTCATGGATTTGAAATAGTATCTCATTGTAGTTTTGATTTGTATTTCCCTAATGGTCAATAATGTTAAACACCTTTTATGAATTTTAAGCAAGGTCTTTTATGATAATATTTTCCCAGCGTGATACTGCCAGTTTTTTCCCCCATGGGAAGGGATAATTATGAACACTGCAGAAATTTCCAAACTCTCTAAAAAATGATTACTTTTAAAAAGATATAGTTAAAAATGTGTATTACAACCACCTTAACAAAATTCAGTGACAAAACCTGAAAATATTTAAAATGTCTTAGCTTCATTTTAATATGAAAAAACATACAAATTCATAAGCAAACTCTAAAAATGTGGACAATAAGCAAACAATAAGGCCTGATAATTTATATACACATTAAAATGCATGAGTAGCCATATATAGCATGCTTGAACTCTAAAATGAAAAATCAAAAATGATGAATTTATGGTATATATGTAAGGTGTGAATGTAAACTTTCTGAGAAACTGATTTTATAGTGTATATTAAGAGTCTTCAAAAACCTTCATTCCAACTGATCTCATGATTTCTTTGTACAATTTATCCAACAAATAATCAGATAAAGTAAAAACTTATCAGTTATCAACCTCACCAAAATATTATTTATCTCTGAGGAGTAAATATTATGCTCTTGTTTGTCATAGTTTTAGCACTACTCAAAGGTTAGTTTGGTTCAAGTAAAATGATGTTTTTTCTGGATTCAAAATGGTTGACTGTAGGCATTTATGTATGATGTAACACTTATATAAAAAAGTATAGTTAAAAAAAGTGTTAGAGAGAACTCAGTATTTGATAAACATGCCCCAAGTTTGTTTGGTTTTGGTGAATTATGAGATGTGGTGGCTGGTGGTGTTTTTGAGCACCATTCTGTTTCTTACCCTTACTCAATAATGTTGATGCCTTTCTTTGAGGCACTGGTGTATTTTCCATGGTATATTCCAGTTACATCTAAACGTACAGGATACAGTACATATCATTTAGCTTTTGTTGCATAACAAAACATATCAAAGCTTCATGTCTCAGAAAAAAATTGAATTTATTTGCTTAAAATCCTGTAGGTCAGCTGGATGTTACTTTTAGACTAGTCCAGGTGGGCTGATCTCTGTGGTAAGCTAATTGCTTGCTTGACTGTGAAGGGATGGTCAAAGACATCCTCACCCTTATAACTGGGGTCTCATCACTGACATATGGGATTGCTGAGGACTGTCTATACATGGTCTTTCCTCCGCAAATAGGCAAGCCCTGGATTATTCACATAGTGGAAGGGTGTAGGGTGGAAATAAAGGGGCAAGCCCAGAGCACAAGCACTTTTCAATTCTCTGCTAGCATCGTAATTGCTAATGACAACTGGACGAAATAATACATAAGACCCAAGTCCAGATTCGAGAGTGGAAAATAGATTCCATTTCTTCCTGGGATAAACTACAAAATATTGTATTTTCCAATCTGAACAGAAGTGTTTTTCTGTTGTGGTGTGTTGTTTTTCTAATTTACTCACAGGGACTAAGTTGAAGCAGGTTAGAAGTGCCATGGTATTTTTCTGACCATCTTAATATATGAAAGTAAATGGTGGCAGAATGAATGTGGCTTATTACTTCCATGCCTCTTGCTGAATCTGGAAAGCATGATGCTTCCATGAGGGAGATTGTTGGCTATATGTGAAGAATATTCAAATTTTTGTTAAATAATAGTAACTGTGTGTTTGAGTGTCCTTAACAAAATATCTGTGAGAGACCTGCAGACCATTTTCTTTCCTATTCTAATAACGACAAGCTTTGAAGATAAGTGGTGAAAGTGGGTCTGAATTACCAGATCAAATTCACTGTGAATGACTCCTGCTTTCACAACTTTGAAATCAATGGACTGATGCAGAAGTAAGAGTAATGACCATTTTAAATACTTACAGTGTTGTCTGTCATACGTGAATTTTTCTTGTATTGAACACTGCAGCAATGAGTTTGAAACTTCAAAGTGGCAGTCATAACAGAAGAGGTAGTGCTTTGTGGACTACTTTAAGAAAGCACAATAGGATATATACACTATTACTCAGTTTCTGGATATCACCCATAGCGTTGCATTTAGATCATTAATAAAGATTGTAGTAGAAAACATTGAGGTATATTAAATAAACTAGTGTATTTGAGTAACTAGTGTGAAGAGCCTAAACTATGAATACACACTAGAAGATGTCAATAAATGTAAGAAAATAAACCTAGAGGAAGCGGGTAGTAGAAATCTGTAACAGAAAAAGATTAAGAAACTCAAAAATTTTTATTATCTATGGTAGAATTCCAAAATTGAATATTTGAAATTAGTTATGATACATGCAAATTGGGAATAATAATACTTATTTGCAATTTTGATGAAGATTTATTTGAAGCACTAAAAAAAACCCACATTTTCCAAAACATAAGTTTAATAAATAATGCTTTATTTTCCACTATAGAGAGCTGAAACACAACTTCTTAGGACAATAACTGTCACTGACACCAGAGTCTTAGCTATAACAAGAGATAGGTTTGAAGCCCAGGAATTTAGAATAGAATAGAATCGGATTGGCATTAAATTGAGTTAAAAAGTATTCAGGAAGGGACCTAGTAAATTAAATACTGTATTAAATTGGCTCATCAACTTTTTCAGAGGAGTAAATTCAAGAATCTATGAACAAAGACTAATTTTATGGGATGTAGTATGTTCATTTTCACGAATGTACACATTTGTTTCTAAGAGACTTTCAAGCTTAATTATCAAAATAACAGGAATTTATAGTTAGAATTGCTAAATTATCTTCACAAAATACTTTAGGTATTTAGAAGCAGGGCTGAAATCATGATTTATGTATTCCTAGTTATATGTTCAATTAGTTGGACTTATTCAAAAACTCCCAATTGAGTTGAAACAGAGCAGGTATTGAATTGGTTATTGTATGGAGTGAACCATATATGCTAATATAAAATTCAGTGCCCAAGTAAAAATATTTAATTTTAGATGAAGTTTTTCCCAATGGATAACATCCTTAGTCCATTTTAGACAAATTATAATGGAAGAATTGACAGACTAATGAGTTTAAATTTTTATATCACAAATAATTTTGTCTTGTATACATTATATACCTTCAAATCAATTTGTTTTAATAATAAAGAGAAAGAGTGCTCAGGGATTGCTTGAAGTCAACAGCACATTGCAGTTACATGTGGTTCTTTATAAATATAATGGTTCTTGTTTTCTGTCAAACTCCCCTGAGCTTAAAGGGAAATATGGCAACAAAATTTTGACAATTTCTCATAAAGGCAATTCTGAATGTGGTGAAATCTACTCTAAAATCTCAGTGTTGAATATTGAACAACCAATATATGATGGATAGATTCTTACCCATATAAATAATGTGAATGTCTAAAATGAAAAAGAAAAAAAATCCTGATCAAGAATCTCTAACACACCTTAAAGTCAAAATGGCAACAACATAAAAGCTCTATAGACCTGACAGTCTGATGAAAAAGTTCCCATTGTGGCACTATCTTTTAGAAAATATATAAATCAAGTGGTTACAACCACTCTTTCTTTTTTTAAATTGGCCTGTAAAGTTACTGGCAGAAAATCTTTAAATTCCAAATGAAAAATAATAATGCAATAACCACACTCAGCTATGACCTGAAAAAATGTATTAACAATCAATGTAATAAAGACTGTGTAAACTTGAGTGTGTGTGTGTGTGTTTTTTTTTTAAAGACAGAATAACACATCCATATATAAAGGTTGTTTTGCCAGCCAAATATTCTCTGCAGGGGAAAAATGCTGATAAACATTCATTTTCCTTAAGTTATAATATATTTTTATATCCTAGAAATTCAAGAATTTTGTTTCCAATGTTTAAAATAATCCTCTGGGATCTGACAATATCTCTGCAGGAGGTTATTGTAAATATATTTATCATCCACGTTGTATGATTGTGAGGAAAAAATATTTTTAAGCATTAAATATTTTAAACTACCATGAGTTCAAAAGTCTGTATTTGTGGAAAAATAAAAAAATATATAAAATTCTTGGCTGAGAAAAGCCTTTAATATAGACATACTATAATAATTTATGTGTATTCTGGATATCCATGCCTAGCAGAAGATCCCTTGTCTTTTAACCATTGATATCGATACTTCAAACGAAAATCAAAAGATAATCCACTATGTTCTAAACAGAAGTTTATACAAATTGCACAAAAAAGTTATATGATTTATTATCTCTAAATTTTATATTAAAAATTTCACTAAAATGCTTTATAGTGAAGATACCATAGCTGTCCCTGTAAATTACATACCATTGCACACTACATAGATGGATCAGAAGGTATAGATGAATCTTTTAAAAAATTGAATTTCATGTTAACATGATGACATACACTATTTGTGTTGAAGTTCTTTCCATTAAGAACACTTTTTGGATGGATGTTGGGACAGGGTATAGTTTTGGGATGAAACTGTTCCACCTCAGATTATTATTCTCCTAAGGAGGGCACAACCTAGATCCCTCACATGTACAGTTCATAATAGGGTTTGTGCTCCTTTGAGAGGCTAATTCAGCTGCTGATCTGACCAGAGGTGAAACTCAGGCAGTAATTCTTGCTTGCCTGACACTCACCTCCTTCTGAGCAACCTGGTTTCTAACGGGCCATGGACCAGTATCGATCCATGGCCCAGGAGTTGGGGGCGTTTTCTTTAGAGTAGTTTTTCTTATGTTATTGTGATACAGTATATAGTGTATAGTAGAAAATACACAAGTGTTAATGTCAATCCAAATTTAGAGTTAGACTGGGCTCTGCTACTTCTTACTTTGTGATCATGGGAAATTTTATTAACCTTTTTAGTGTGTTACTTGTATCACATCTGGGAAGGTTGTTGAGAATTACATCTAGTGCTTTTAAATCCCTTGCTATGTCATAAGTATTCAATAGGTTATAGACAATTTAGTTATAGTATTTACATTAATATTGAACCCATTATTACTGAAACCTTACTTTCTTGGTCTGAGCTTTTATTTATTGAGGACCTATTATATGCTTGAAATGAAAAAGAGCTAAAAACATCAAAATGAAAACACAGACAAATAACCCCTGCTCTTAGAAATTTCTGGCAGAAAAGAGAAACATTAAATATATCTGTCAGTAAAATTTTGTGAGTGTTTTAATCCAAAAACATATCAGCATAGCATAGGGGTATAAATTAAGGATACCTAGGGATATTATGTTAAGTTTGTCGGAGGAAATGACAATTCAATTGAAATATAGATAAACAGTTGTAATTAGATCAGTGAAGGTGGAAGAGTGTAGAATTAAAACATTGACTCATAAACTATGAGTCTCAACTTTGGCTGTACATGAGAATTAGCTGGAGAAGTTTTAAAAAAATCCCACTGCAGACATCAGCTAACATAAATTAAATCAGAAGCTCTGTGGATGAGATCGAGTCATAACTTTTTAATGATCCTCAGGTGATTCCAATACACAGCTAATTTTGAGAACAACCGACTCAGAGAAATAAAAACTATAAAATTTCAAAGAAATTATTTCAGTTGTGCTAAAGTATAGAATGAAAAAAACATTAGAGACCAGTGGGCATAAATCCCAAGTTTCATTTTTTTAAATTTAATTAGAGTGCTTCAGTTATTCAGTAACAGCTAACAAGATATGATGTAAACTTTCTTTTGACCACATTTGTGGCTCTTAACATCTTCCAATTTTTTTATTATGGTACCATGTCATGTATTTTAATGTTTTGTTTGCTATCTTCTGGGCACATTCCTTTGTTAATGATGTTCTTATAGTGGGTTAATTAGGATATATCACAGTGCCCTAAATTGGGTCTGAACAGAAAAGACAGTGAAATACATTCACCTCACCTGCCTCATGTCGGGGGAGGGGGTGGTGTATTTGATACTTAATAAAAAATGCTGTGATGATTGAAATAAGCTTGAATCAATAGAGTGGTGTAGAAAAAATACTGGACTTGATGACAAGAAACGATGTATACAAATTGCTAACACCTCACAGAATGACGCTGGGAATTTGGACCTAGTATTAAAGAATAAAGTGAGCAAAGGAGAACAGTTCTACGAACGGCAATTAGTGGTAGTCAAATTATGGTTTCTGACTTTTTGTCTACTTAGTTCTCCTTTTGTAAGATGAGACACATTTTCTAAGGTCCTTTGCAATATTGTGAGCTTATCTGCAAACTGTTTATACACTGTTAACACTGAATGGAAATATAATGAATACTAAGTGCAGTGTAAACATAAGTTTTCTTAAGCAGCTCAGTTCTTCCTAAATCGTATTCTGAAAGCTATATTTTTGACCTTGTAAAAGATAATTACCCTTATTATGTCTTTGACTTCAACTGTGTAAAAAAAAACCCATAGACTATTAACTATGCTATAGAAATTGTGAGATGCTTATAGAAATGCATCTAATTATGTTTTCACGATGCTTTGAAACACTTGAAAAAAATGTTATAAAATAGCACAGGCTCTTTTAAGTATAGTGTTTTCTTTCGTGATCATTATTACTGTTTAATTTTTATAGAAAATTAAAAATCATTACTGGTGGAAAGTATCAGAGTCACATGGTGATGAATCCGTATGGGTGTGCAGGAACCTTCATTCTTGCCTCCTTAGAAGAAAGAATTTAACTGAGGGGCATAAGGCAGAAAAACAGACTGAGGCAAGTTTCAGAGCAGGAGCAGAGGTTTAGTAAAGAGGTTTAGAACAGGAAGGAAAAGAAAGAAAGGAAGGAAAGTACCCTTGGAAGAGGGCCAGGCAGATGATTTGAAACCAGGTGTACCGCTTAACCTCTTGACTTGGGGTTTTATACGTTGACATACTTCCAGGATCTTGCACTATTTCTCCCCACCCCGAGATTGTATTAGGAAGCTGCTGATCAGTTTCCAGTGTTTTCTATCTATATCTATTAGGAGACTGCCTTTCCCTAGTCGTGGCTGGAACCAATTATTACTTTAGAGAAACAGTTAACAGCTGCCTGACCATCACCTGATAGTCGTCCAACACTCCTAGTGTGTGAAGGGTGGTGGTGAAGGGAGAGCCCTCTCCTACCCTGCTCATACCTGACTAGCTACCTACTGTAACGTTAATCACTATCTTTTATTAAGCATTGATGTTCTGAGGACTGGTGTAAGGTTTTAAATTTATTCAATTATTTTATTTCACTAAAATCCTATAAAATACTTATTAGCTTTATTTTGCAAATGAGGAAGCTTATGCAAAAGAGAAAAAGTAGCTTATTCACTAACACACAGTAGGAATTAGCACTCATAGAATCACAGGATTCAGAGTTTATGGGAATCAATTTTATTTCAAGTTTCTTTTCTGTTTGAATATTTTAATCACTGGCATTAAGAATAATCTGTATGAGTCATGGTTAAGAAAGATTAATTAATAACCCACTGTCAAACAAGGTCAAACAAGGTGTTAGTCACTAAAGTATGGTGGTGAATTTAAAAAATATGGTCACTGCCTTCATGGATTCTAATGGAACAACAGGCAAAACCAAGCTATCAGGCAGTTGTAGTAGGTAATATTAAGAAAGTTGAGGCTGGCACGGTGGCTCACACCTGTAATCCCAGCACCCTGGGAGGCCCAGGTGGGCAGATCATCTGAGGTCAGGAGTTTGAGACCAGAGACCAGCCTGGCCAACATCATGAAACCCCGTCTCTACTAAAAATACAAAAATTAGCTGGATGTGGTGGTGGCCTCCTGTAATCCCAGCTACTTGGGAGGCTGAGGCAGGAGAATTGCTTGAACCCGGGAGGCAGATGTTACGGTGAGCTAAGATCACGCCACTGCACACCAGCCTGAGTGACAGAGAGAGACTCCATCTCCCTGCCTCCAAAAAAAAAAAAAAAAAAAAGAAAAGAAAATTGATTATGGCTCAGCATATGTAACAATTTATGTAGGCGTTTATTTGCCATAAGACAATTAAGAAAAAAAGTCTCTAGTGAGATTGAAAGAACAAAATAAGAGAGGTCTATGAGAAATGAGAGAATTTCAGCCAGAGGAAATAACATATCCAAAAACTATGTGACTTCTATGGTTGTAGCAGGCTCATTAGGAGAGGGGTGAAATGGAATATGGTTGAAGCACACATGGCCTTAAAAGATCATCATAAAATATTTGATTTTCATTTGAATTCCAACAATAATTCATTCCAGGGATTTTTGTTTTTTTGTTTGTTTTTTAGTTTGTTTTGTCTTACTGTTTGTTAATTCAATGAATTCTTTCTTTCTGTATCTTATAAATTGTGTTATAAGTAACATCTTAGATATGGACTTAAATGGCAATATTGATAATTGCTAGAGGCTCAATGTGGAATAAGACTCTGAAGTCCACAGAGCCACAACCTTAAAGAAGCCCCACACTTTTGTGGGATTTACCTCCAGAAACCCTGCCAGGTTCTCAGTGAGGAGCCAAGAAAGATGCCCTCAAGACTCTGGCTACCCTTAGAGAAGAGGGGCACCCATTGTAAAGCCTCTGTCTTCCATTACAAATGCTCACTCTCCAGTAGTTGGATTTTGTTTGAGTTTGTGAAGTAGAATCCTCTACACTTTTCTTCCTCTCCAGCTTTCCTGTGTCATTTAAGGGGAAAAAGCACAAAGTTAGCAAAAAATATGGCTTCAAGGAAACAACACTGGGAATGTTACAGTCAGGGAAATGAATAAAAGGCAAGGAAACAAACAAACAAAAACAACAACAACAAAAACAAAAAACTACACCACTGGACATATGATATAAATGTTAACAAAAACTATTACCAAGACAGCCTTAAAGTTCCCCTCAGTTTGATTAAAATTTACACAGGCTTCTTCAGGCCCCTGACCTTCATTTTCTCATTTACTTTAGAAAACTGGGGTGTAATTGTAAATTATTTTTCTGCTCCTCTGAGATGTAAAAGTTTGAAAAGACTCTTGCCAGGACTTTCTCAAGGACCTGGGGGCCATCCCTTTGAAATACAATCAAGGAAGATAGTCCCCTGTCTCTGTTTCTGTGGGAGGGTAGGATCCTAATCTTGGTGCTCCAAGCTGTGAAACTACCTCCTGTCAGGAAAATAGAAACAAGCTTACTTTTCCTTGGAGTATAGTCAATTAGATGGCCTAAGAGCCACCCATCCCAGTTTTTAAAAGCTCTCCTGCCTTTTGTTAGAGTGCAGTTGAGTATCCAGACTTGGTATGTTCTCTCTCCCACATGGCTGGCAATAATATTGGAAAAGAAAAATCAATTTCTGTTTGTTCATCTTTGTCCATTGTGATACAGTTATCTTTTATTTTTATTTTATTTATTTTATTTTTTTGAGACAGGGTCTCACTCTGTTACCCAGACTGGAGTACAGTGGCATGATCACAGGTCACTGCACCCTCTGCCTCTCAGGCTCAAGTGATCCTCCCACTTCAGCCTCCCAAGTAGCTGGAACTACAGTTCTACACCACTACATCTGTCTAATTATTCTATTTTTTGTAGAGTGAGGGTTGCATCACGTTCCCCAGGCTGGACTCGAAATCCTGGGCTCAAGCGATCCATCTGTATTGGCCTCCCAAAGTGCTGGGATTACAGGTATGAGCCTCTGCACCTGGTTCAGTGTGATTTCTTAACAGTTCGTTGCTGCCATGACCCTGATCAGGACTGGAACCTCCATTCAACTCTGGATCTTTCACCCTAAGGAAAGTGCACACCCGTGTTGACGTTGGCTAGACTCTAGGCAATACTTCAGTGAGTCTGAATCCTGAGTCTATGCTATAGACATTTTGAGGCATGACAGGAGTGGATTTTGATTTTTTTGAGCAATTATATAAGGGTTAGAATCCCCTTTTGGGTTAATTTCCTTGCACATTTTAGAGTCTTACAAAACCAGAGATCTCCTGTTATAATGGAAATAGATTCGCAATCTACTGATACTCTTCTGCCTCATACTCCTGCTCACTATGTGCTAGGGGACTAAGATACATCCTCTGTCCACTTCCTTTTTTTTTCTTTAGCATGATGTTAGAAAGGATAATTTAAAACTTCAATTGTCTTTTTGGAAAACAGGATCTCCTGAAGCTGGTTCATCTAAAACTCCCTTCTCTCACTTCCATTTTTCTTTCTCTCTTGCCCACCTTCAAGCTTTCCTGTAGCTCCTTAAAATCCTTTGATCTACCTTCTCCATCCCTTTATCTACCCCTGAGTCATCTTTTCCTTCCTACTTCAGCCCCTCAAATCCCAATATTCACTTGAATTATGGGTCCCATGAACTCTTCAGAGCACTGAAGGGGTCCATGCACCCCAATATTAACCCCTTGGTACCAGAAGAGCTAATAGAAAACAGATTGGGTATTTCATCTATTCACATGGGTTTTGGAGACACCCAGATATCTTCTTGGTGTCTTTTCAGTCCCTCACCCAAAATTTAGTCTACAGCCTTCACAAAATTACATATCAGTGCACAAAACAATATTAAAAGCCTTCTTCACAAATATTGGTGGGAAGCTTTAGCCCTCTTATTGGGCCAGTAACCACAATTTGTCTCAATTGTCAGAAACATAATTCTGACAAAATCCAAAATCAAACAGAGTTGAGAGTCAACAGCTACAAAAACAGGTGACTTTTGTATTGCTGTGTTTATGCCTGACACATAGCTAAAGTTTTAGAATGAAAGCTAAAAGATCTTTATTTGCATCTGTCTCATATATACGTATGTATGCATTAGGTTACACATGTGACATTTTCTTACCTCCAGATGGTATTACCAAATTCATTATCGAATCACTTAAAAGAGCTCTATTATATTTGCCATAGAAGTAAATAAGTGCTAATATATTAAATAATCCTAAATATAGAAATTAACCTAAATGTTTTGAAGATTCAGATTTATATAATTGGAGTAAGCCTTTGGCAAATAAGACTTGTGTAATATTTGTTTACATAACAAAGGCTATGTCTTCTGAGTAATCAGCATTAAGTATAATAAGACATGTATTTTCTTCTACATGGGTTTACTAATTGAATAAGCTAATATTATATCTATAGAATATTTAATATAAAAGTCATAAATTTGATTTGATCAAATTGAATCATTATGATGAATTTTATTTAAAAATAATATATGTTATAATATGTCTGTTTTAAAATAATTTTCAAAATATGTTCGGTAACTGGAAAACTTAGAAATTCTAAATTAAATGATAAATACTCATCAAACATTGACATTATTCTAAGTGAGATAAAATACTGAAACATTAATTACTAAGCATAAGTCTCAGTTTATATAATTTTGCATCTTGTTTTTATATTGTATGCAAAAGCCAAATATATTTGAGTCTGTTAATAAAAATGTTTATTTTTAGCTCACTGAGAATCTAGAATATAGATTATTTTACAATTTATAAATTTTAATATGACGTGTTGCAGATAATATAGACAGTGTTTCTAATATGTATTCAATACTGTTGAGTGATATTTCAATGAAGTAAATAATATATCACATTTTATAGAAAGTAAGCCAGATGCTTAGCAATTTAAAACTAATCTCCATGAGCACTAATTTAATAATAGAAGTTAAATATGGAAATCTAACCAATATCTACTCTCTCCAAACTTGTTTAACATAGTTTAGTAGCAAAGAAATCAGATGTGGAAAACTTGTGCTCAAATCCTGATTCTGCCACTCTTAAGCAATTGAACTCTAATGAAGTTATTTAGTCTCCCCAAGGTGCAGTTTCCTCACAAAGATAATAATACTTAGAACTCATAACTGTGTGTGAGTATTCAGTACTATTTATGCATTTGAAAATATTTACCCAGTAAAACACTGAGCAGTTTTATTAGCAAATATTTTTCAAAGAGAAAACCAAACCTTCATGTATGTGGAAATAAAAAAAATCCAATTTGATTATATTTGTTCAAAAATATATTTATTATATTGCACAAAAATATTTATTCAAATATATATTTTGAATATAAAGTATTCTGGGACTTGCAGAGTCATTGCACAACAGAAGGGCCAATGTTCTAGAGAGAAAAGAATGATAGAGAGGTGAAATTATATTTTGAAATTGTTTTTTCTGGATGTAATTTACTAATATTCAGATAGGACAGCTGTTGCAGGAAGTCAGGACCCTGAAAGGAGGGACCGGCTGAAGCCGCAGCAGAAGAACATAAATTGTGAAGATTTCATGGACATTTATTAGTTCCCCAAATTAATACTTCTATAATATCTTACGCCTGTCTTTACTGCAATCTCTGAACATAAATTGAAGATTTCATGGACACTTATCACTTCCCCAATCAATACCCCTGTGATTTCCTATGCCTGTCTTTACTTTAATCTCTTAATCCTGTCATCTTCCTAAACTGAGGAGGATGAATGTCGCCTCAGGACCTGTGATGATTGCGTCAACTGCACAAATTGTAGAGTATGTGTGTTTGAGCAATATGAAATCTGGGCATCTTGAAAAAAGAACAGGATAACAGCAATATTCCGGGAACACCAGAGATAAGACTTCTGGCCACTGGTGAACCAGACGGAACAGAGCCATATTTCTCCTCTTTCAAAAGCAAATAGGAGAAATGCCGCTGAATTATTTTTCTCAGCAAGGAACATCCCTGAGAAAGAGAATGCGCCCTGAGGGTAGGTTTATAGACAGCCCCCTCAAAGCGTGCCATCTTTTATGGTCGAAGCTAAAGGGATGAAATAAACCCCAGTCTCCTGTAGCTCTCCCAGGCTTATTAGGACGAGGAAAATTCCTGCCTAATAAATTTTGGTCAGACAGGTTGTCAGCTCTCAAACCCTGTTTCCTGGTAAGATGTTATCAATGACAGTGCGTGCCCGAAACTTCATTAGCAATTTTAGTTTCGCCCCATCCTGTGGTCCTGTGATCTCGCCCTGCCTCCACTTGCTTTGTGATATTCTATTACCTGGTGAAGTATGTGATCTCTGTGACCCACACCCTATTCGTGCACTCCCTCCCCTTTTGAAAATTGCTATTAAAACTTGCTGGTTTTATGGCTCGGAGAGAATCACGGAACCTGACGACATGTGATGTCTCCCCCGGACACCCAGCTTTAAATTTCTCTCTCTCATACTCTTTCCCTTTATTTCTCAAACCAGCCAAGACACCTAGGAAATAGAAAAGAACCCAGGTAACCAACGGGAGCGGCTTCTCCGAGAAATTTAAAGCTGGGTGTTGGGGGGGGAGAGGGGAGACAAAACAGCCTTTTTAAAAAAAAAAAAAAAAAAAAAAAAAAAAAAAAAGAACAGATTTTTTGTAGTGTTGTTTTGCTGAATAAACTAGGTTTAACGTTTGCAAACTGATGATGTGCTAGAATAAATACACTAAGAATTAGTTGATGCCAGATTATTATAAAACCATTAGATCTCATGAGAACTACTATCAGGAGAACAGCATGGGGGAACCGCCCCCTTTATCCAATTACCTCCATGTGGTTCTGCCCTTGACACGTGGAAATTATGGACATTGCAATTTAGGTGAGATTTGAGTGGGGCCATAGAGCCAAACCATATCAGGCCATTTGCCTCTAAAAAGGGATATCTGAGACTGGGGAATTTATAAAGAAAAAAGGTTTAAATACCTTATGGTTCTGCAGGGTTTACAAGAAGGATGATACTGCATCTGCTCTGGTAAGGGCTTCAGGGAGCTTACAGTCACAGCAGAAGGTGAAGGGGGAGCAGGTGTGTCACATAATGAGAAAGGGGACGGGTGAGCAAGGGAGGAGAGGTCCCAGACTTTTAAACAACCAGATCTCATATGAACTAACTGAACAAGAACTCACTCATCACTGAGGAGATGGTGCTAAACCATTCATGACAGATCTGCATCCATGATTTAATCACCTCCCACTAGGACCCACCTCCAACTTGAAAATCAGAATTCAACATGAGATTTGGAGGGAATCTTTAAAGTCCTCAAAGAAAATAATTTCTATATCCTTTAGAGTCCTCGAAGAAACTTCTTTAGAGTCCTCAAAGAAAATAACTTCTTTAGAGTCCTCAAAGAAAATGATTTCTATATCCTTTAAAATCTCTTTCAATGGAAAGCAAAATAATGATAACTTTGTGCAAAAAAGTTAAGAAAATCTATAACAAGTAGAAGTACATTAATAGAATACTAAAAGCAGGTTTTTAGGAGGAAGTAGTTGATGATAGCAGGAAGACTGAAGAAAATGCAGGAAAGAATGCAAATCAAGTAAAATATATATATGTGAGAAAAAAAATAAACGGCCAGGCATGGTGGCTCACACCTGTAATCCCAGAACTTTGGGAGGCCGAGGTGGGTGGATCACGAGGTCAGAAGATTGAGACTATCCTGGCTCATACGGTGAAATACCGTCTTTACTAAAAAAAAAAAAAAAAAAGTAGCCGGGTGTGGTGGTGGGCACCTGCAGTCCCAGGTATGCAGGAGACTGAGGCAGGAGAATGGCATGAACCTGGGCGGTAGAGTTTGCAGTGAGCCGAGATCGCACCACTGCACTCCAGCCTGGGTGACAGAGTGACACTCCGTCTCAAAAAAAAAAAAAAAAAAAAAAAAGAAAGAAAAAATATACATGTGGATGCCTATATTGGTTTAATTATATGCAGAAATACAAGTGTAGAAACAATAATTCCAAATGAAGGAAGGGCAAGTAGATTTTTGTGTTGTATGGTTTTAATAGTTTAGGGAAGTTATAAAAGTAATTTTATACTGTATTAGGTCACTAATGTATATTATAACTCCATTATAACCACTGAAAAAATAATAAGATGATGTATATCAAGTTAATGAGAAAAATAACAAATATTCCTTGAATCTAAGTAAAGATACTAAAAGAAAATACAAAAGTTAAAATAAAAACTACAGTAATATGATATAAACAGAAGTTCGTCAGTAAATTAAATATAAGTAAGTGACTTATATGTACCAATTAAATAATTGGATTGTTAGAATGAATTACAAATTTTAAAATATCTGTATATAAGGAATAGAGCTTAAATTTAAGAATAAGAAAAAGTAAAAGGATGAAAACAGATACAAGCAAATGCTATTAAAAGAATGTTGATGTATATACACTTATTGCTGAGTAATAAAAAATGAAGTATAAAGGAGATATTGATAATGATAAAGATGAAAATATCAACATAAAGTTACATTTAAAATCTGTGTGTACTGAATAGTTTTAAGTACATAAAACAAAATCAAATATATGAATAGGAGAAATTGACAAATCCACCCCCAAATTAGTTAACATATTTTCTCAAATGGTAAAACAGGTGGTAAAAAGTCAATAACAGTTTAACAGATCTATAAAACAAACTGAGAATCATAACATAAACATGATGTCGAACCAAAAAAGCCACACGCATAAGATGATGCCATTTAAATTTTAAAAGCAGACAAAATGTAGCTATGATCTGATAAATCAACATAGGGGTTACCTATGAGTGTGTTAATGATTGTGAGGGAGCATAAGGGAAAGTTTGGAAGTTTGAGTTATTTTCTGTTACTATGCATGGTGCTGGTGACACGAGTCTATTCACTTCATGAAAGTTGAAGTTGTACAATTATGGATTATGCATTTTACATATGTTACATTTTTATAGAGCATTTTCTTTAAAACATGCTATCCACAAATAAACACACACACACACACACATACACACACATATATATACACAAAAAGTATTATGTGGTTAAAGAATAAAATAATAGCTTGCTTTCTTTTGAGATGAAAAAGAAGCAAAGCATCTCCAATTTCTGACAACTTTAGAGACATTTCAGGATACTGCATCAGAATTTCTTGTCTTGAGAAACTTTCTTTTTTTTTTTTTCTTTTTCTTTTTCTTTTTTTTTTTGAGACGGAGTCTCGCTCTGTCGCCCAGGCTGGAGTGCAGTGGCGCGATCTCAGCTCACTGCAAGCTCCGCCTCCCGGGTTCCCGCCATTCTCCTGCCTCAGCCTCCCGAGTAGCTGGGACTACAGGTGCCCACAACCGCGCCCGGCTAGTTTTTTGTATTTTTAGTAGAGACGGGGTTTCACCGTGTTAGCCAGGATGGTCTCGATCTCCTGACCTCGTGATCCGCCCGCCTCGGCCTCCCAAAGTGCTGGGATTACAGGCATGAGCCACCGCGCCCGGCCAAGAAACTTTCTTTGTATCAGTTATCTTAACATTCCGTTGAGTCACTTCAAAAAGTAAAAATAAAATAGCTTGATTCTCTTTCCCACTCCTAGGCAGAAGGAGGGATAAAACTTGACAAACTGTTTCATTAAAACTGCCTGGCAAGTGTTTTTTAAAATCAAAGGTAAGAATTGGATTGGTGTACCTAAAATTTAAGAGAAACCATTTTAGCCAAACAAAATAAAATATAGGCATTACCACTCCATCTATCTCCGTCTAGCACATATTCAACACAATATTCACTTTCCCTATCTGACATAGTTTAATTATTTCATGTAAATCAAAAGCACACTTGCTGTCCCTTAAGAAAGAATAGAACTAAACTTCAGTTACTGCTGAAACTGAAAGTTCAAGATCTCGAAGTGATGTTCCTTCCTTCTGTTTTGAGTTGCTTAGGCCACACCTAATTTTATTATTACACATTGTATACATGTATCAAAACATTACACTGTACCCCATAAATGTGTATAATTATTATGTGTCAATTAAAAATAAAATGAAGTATTACGGGCCAATTGACATATTTACTAATAGCACCACATTGTATATACAGTTGGCTAGGCTTTGCCAGGTCAATTCTTTGTCTTTTAATATTGCCTCTTGAGTTTTTTCTGGATTCCATTCTTATGCCACTTACACAGAAGAAACCCAATTTTCCCTTAACTTCCATAGAGAAATCACAAAGTTAATATTGTAAGTGTTATGCATGCCTGTTTGCTTCCTATCCTGACGAATCTAAATAGCTAGGTAACCTTCTGTGTTTTCAATTATCTGGAGAAAAAGTGTGTCCATTATATTTATTTTTGCCTCTATTATTAAAGCCTGAAATTCCATACAGCTGAGTATGCCAGGGAATAAAATATATTTCTATACCATAGGAGGGTTATTATTTATGATACCAAAAGTCGTGCCATGAGTTTTTGTTTCCAAAAGACAAACAACAGATTTTGGTCAATAGTTTAGATAAAAAATTGAAAATAAAGTATCATAAAGTCTTAAGGTTACTTGAAGGGCAATCTGTAACTTGGCAACACTGTATCATCTTTACATTTGTTCAAGTAATTTGGAGTGTATCTGATAACGTAATAAGAAACTCTGATCAAAGTATCACAACTTAATCAGTGCTGGGTAGACACTTACTCATTGGTGTGGAAATAGAGATATTTTCATATAAATATTGCATATAATATATGCAAATATTTTAATAAAAATAGATGTATATTTTTACTATCATCTTTTAAAGCATTGAAATAAAGGCTTATTTAAAAATTCTTTAAGGCTAGGTGCCATGGCTCACGCCTGTAATCCAAGCACTTTGGGAGGCTGACGTGGGATGATCACCTGAGGTCAGGAGTTCAAGACCAGACTGGCCAACATGGCAAAACCCCATCTCTACTAAAAACACAAAAATATTAGCCAGGCGTGGTGGCACATGCCTGTAGTCCCAGCTACTTGGGAGACTGAGGCATGAGAATCGCTTGAACCCGAGAGTTGGAGGCTGCAGTGAGCCCAGGTCACACCACTGTACTCTGGCCTAGGTTACAGAGAGGCTTTGTTTAAAAAAAGAAAAAAAAAAAAATTCTTTGAAGGAAGTGATGGGAATCATATACTTTAGAAGACCTTACCTAGTAGACCTAGTGCTACAGATTGAGAAATAACATACAACATATATCTTATTAGACTATATGAATCATTAATAATTGTAGATGTCTCTTCTATTCTGGAATTTTAGAAGTCTACTTGTTACCCAAAACATAACTTAAGCATTTTTAACTTGTTTCTTCAATATTAGAATAAATGTTGTAGAAATAATGTTAGACTTTGCTACACATCACATCAATAATATAAAATAGCAATTTAATTTTGGTCAAAAATAAAAATAAAACTATTATCTTTGGCTCATAAATAAGGGGCTTTTTTTTTCTGGTTTCATGAGCACAAAATATATGTAAGTACTAATATATGAAGTCACATTTTTTTCCTTCTATAGAATTTGATTCAACGGTCAACTATTGTAGTGCCTGACATACATAAACATACATATGAATTTGTTTAAAAATATCACATGAAATATTCAAACAATTAAAGAAATATAGAAGACTAGTACAACAAGATTGTGGTATAAAACATAATATGATGAATAATATACTTAGCATCATGATGGGGATATGGCTTATAAAACTAAAACAATTCATAAATGACTTCATTGCCTCTTTTGTATGATTTCATTTATAGGAATCATTGAAAAGTAAATCTTTGTCTAGTAAAGAAATTCCCAGATAAATAGTCTCAGGAGATTTGGGTGAAGGTTTACAGTGAGAAGTAGGATACATTTTTATATTATTACTACAGGATTCTTCCTCAGTTTTTCAGCTTTACCTGGGCTCTGTCTGAGACTTGATTGAATCAGTAAACTTAAATATGGGGACAGGATTATTTACCATGGTGGCTCAGTCACAACTCTGTTTATGTTATCTTGAGCACTTTGTTATTGTTACTTTTGTTGTTATTTTAAAATAGTAGGGAATTTTTAGGCTTTCTGTTTATTTTGGGCTTATTCCACCAGTAGATTGAGCAAATCTGAAAACTGCTTAGTATGGTCATCTCACATTTTCTCTAGTGTTTCTGTCTGACACATACCATTTCAAATCCAGCTATCTCATTTAAAAACTGAGAGCTGAATTCAACTGTGTGTACCACGCTTGTCCCAAAGTAACATGATCTATTAAAAGATGATGGTGCTTGTATAGTTCTCAATGCTTTGTAAGTAAAATATTTTCCATGTTTATTTGTAACTTTTATTAAGCAAATATTTTTAAATTGCTATTATATGTCAGGTTCTATTCTAGACACATTCAATAGTGAATACAATTAAACAAAAATTCTTGTTCTTAAAGAACTTATATTCTAGTTGAGGAACTCAGATAATAGATAAATTAGAGAATAAAGTACAGAATATGCTAGAAGGTTATATGACTTTGGAAATATTAATAAATCAAGGACAAGGGTACAAAGTGTTGGGCAAAGGTGATGCAATTTTAATATGATATTCAGGGAAAATTCCAGTGAAAATGTAGCAATTGAGATAAGATATAAATAAGTGAGGAAGTAAGCCATGTAAGCCATGTGGAATGTGGGGCAAGAGAAGGGAGCTAGCCAAAAAAAAAAAAAAAAAACAGCAAATGAAAGGTGCTGAAGTGGGACCTTCCTTGGTATGTTTGGGGAACAGAAAGGAATCCGGTGGGGCTTGAATGAAGGGAGAGAGGAGAGGTTGAAGAATATATTATATTAAATTCATCTGCATCCTGCCCCCATCATCATGTTACTTCTGTCTTGGAGAAATTTAGAAAACTTCTTTGAATCACTTTGCCAAACTTTGACACTGGTACCAATGAGAGAAGGTAGGTCAGCCCTTCAAAGCATCTTATGAATATCTCTTTGATTTGCCTCCTGAAACACATATAGAAAACCTTTGAAAATGGCTTTTTTCTATTAGGACAATTATCTATACATTCATTTAGGTTGTTCTGTGTATTAATAGCTCATTCCTTTGGTTGTTGAGTAGTATTGCATGTATGAATGTACCGCTATTTATTCATCTATTCAAGGATATGTGGAGTGTTTCCAGTTTCAGACTACTATAATGACATTGTTATAAACATTCATATACAAAATTTTGTGTGACCATGTCTTGATTTCTGTAGAACATATGTCTAGAAGTGCAATGACTGGAATTCATAGTATATGCATATTTACTGTTTTTTAAAATAAATTCCCAAACTGTTTTCGGGAGAAGCTCAGAAACTGTTAAGTTTGCAAAGAAACAGAATCACTCATACACTGCCCCACTGACAGCAAGCTTGCCAGCATTTTATATAATTAGTTTATATTTTAGCCATTCTGATAGGCATGCATGATATCTCATATTTTGAAAGCAAATACAGCTTATTGTTTTAGAGTAGTTTTAAACTTACAGAAATATGGTCAAAAAACCCAAAAAACAAACAAACAAACTTCAGAGTCCTCATAAACCCCCTATAGATCTTTATAAACAGATGACATTAAATAATACTTTAGCAATTTTCAAATAATAAATTCATTCCAGTAGTTTTACCTCTCTAAGGCATTAACATTTTTCTCCTATAAATTTCCAGTAAATTACTGTTAACTTTATTTGACAGGGGCAATAACTGAGGCCATGTTCAGACAACTTACCAATTAAATATACAAACCATGTATTTTAATGCTATGATATTATTTCCAGATTTCTGGATAAGTGCCTCTATATTGATTCATATGCCTTGATTTGTCATATTAGGTCTCTCACAGTGAAAATCAATTTGTAGTTGTATTTTTCACATATTGCCTATATTAAGTATGAAATTTGTTCTTTATTTTTCTGTATAGTTGTTTTTATGTTAAATTTAAATTTGCAATTGACAAATTCAGTTGTAGTTGACAAATACCCAGAATAGATTTTAGTTATAGATCTGGATAAATGAGGGATAATAGAGATGAAGTTAATTCATTGCAGCCTAATGCACTCAAGAGATGATGAGGTAGAATGATTATAGAGGTTAAAGGGTCATCATTATACAGCAGGAAAACAAAAAGAACATTGAAAAGAAATTATTACTAAGTACTGTTTTTTGGCTTTTGAACACTCGTATGTATCTCTGTTTCAATTCATGGAGTCCTAATATTCCTAAATCACTGCTTTATTCTTATTGAAGTTTTGAATAGTATTACTTCAATTGATGCTGAATTCTAGCTTAGTATTCCAGAACGAGAGAGAAAAATTCATTTTGATAATTTTTTCAAACACCCTGGTGTTTTGATGCTTATTGGAGATGTGAGGCGGTTTAAGAAAAACTTTGATAATATTCATCTCTGAAATGAGGTGGGATGTATTGAATTTGAGAAGTATTTGGGAAACAGCAGCATACAGATAGATATTAAAGCCAAGGTACTAAATAAGGTCACCATGTAAATGAATGTGGATAGTGATGAGATCCAAAGTCTAAGACCTAAGCCGCATCTCGACGAAGTATTTAGGAGAGGAAGTGGCTACAGCAACAAGACTGTAAATATAATCTGCTAATACAGGAGAAAAACTAGGAAACAAGGAGGGTCTCCACTTTAGTATTCTCCACTCGACAGCCAGACGGATCCTGTTAAACGGCTAAAATCCTCAAATATAATTTAATCTATTTCAAGCATTGTGATTAAAAGGAAAGGAAGTAATTGACACTTTAAAATGTTGCAGACAGATAAATAAGAACTAGCATAGTGAAATCTTTGAGTTAGCAAAAACATAGTCATTGTTGGTGTTGTCAGTGTCAGTAGAATGGTATAGAAAAATTCACATCAGAATGGATATGAGAAAAATTGGAGAAGAATGTATTGTCATTTTATGTGGGAAAATTTATAAACAGTTCTCTTTAAAAGTCAGCAGAAAATCAAGATAGAAGCTCCAAGGGGAAACGTAATTAAACTCTTTCCTTTTCACGTGGGAGAAACCACAGTAATGATCCATAAAGGTCACCAGCCAGAGTCTTGGCGTTTCATTTATCGGCCAATGAATTTCATAAACTTTTAAGATAGCATGAATTTACACACAATGCAGGGCCTACGTTGCCTTATGTAGCTAATGGATCTCGGTTTGAAGTCCTGTTCAAAATATGCCATTTTGGGACAAAGTAACATCCACAGCTCTCTCTAATCTCTGCTTACAGCCAATCTTAAGTAGCAGGGGTTATTGTAGTGTGTATGGGGATGAGGAAGGATATTAATATGTTCTGTTTGAGATTTAGGGATTGCGTTTCTTTTAGCTTTTGTGGTTTTTCTCATCATTTGCTGTGAATCACTAACTACTGAATTTTTCCTCTTCTTTCAGCAGCTTCACATATTGCAAATATTTCTCTGATTATCTAACAGATGAATTTCTTGTTTATATGGTGATTTTTGTTCATATTTTTTTCTTCTGTCTATGTTTTCTCATCTTTTCAGTGTGAACGAGGGACCCAGGCATGCCTGAAACATGAGAAGGCAGGTAGACAGTGTAAGCAGTGAACTCCACACATTTTTTTTTTTCCTGTCCAACAGATGTATGTAGCTAGCAACACTGGAGAAACATAATAACAAAAATATGTTTTACCTCTGTTTTACAAGGTTTAAAACAATTGGAGAGTTGGGCGATCATTTTCCAACAAAGGTTAAGGCAGAATTTGAATATAAAGAATTAGAATTTCCATAATATCTCAATTTATGTAAGGATCATAGAAGTTTGGAATATTTTTTTCTATATCATAATTATAAAATTTAAAATAAATATAACAGTAATAAAATTAACTTTTTTTTTTTTTTTTTTTTTTTTTGAGACGGAGTCTTGCTCGGTAGCCCAGGCTGGAGTGCAGTGGCCGGATCTCAGCTCACTGCAAGCTCCGCCTCCCGGGTTTACGCCATTCTCCTGCCTCAGCCTCCCAAGTAGCTGGGACTACAGGCGCCCGCCACCTCGCCCGGCTAGTTTTTTGTATTTTTAGTAGAGACGGGGTTTCACGGTGTTAGCCAGGATGGTCTCGATCTCCTGACCTCGTGATCCGCCCGTCTCGGCCTCCCAAAGTGCTGGGATTACAGGCTTGAGCCACCGCGCCCGGCCATAAAATTAACTTTTAAAAACATGGTGGATTAAAAAAGTTAATCCACCATCCCTAATATATGATATATTACATATATGCAATATCATCATATATTACTAATTGATAAGATGTATAATTTAATATTAATAAAGTCACTTTCAAGAGTATACCTATTATATTTTAAATGTGAAATTTATTTGTAATATTTTTTAGAAAATTGTCTTTATTATAAAAATATACAATCATTAATTTGTATAAGTACTATATTCTTATATCACTGACTGAAACAGTAATATTGAGGCAATTACATAGCATATTAATGAATATGATAAAAATTGTAGCAGATAAGAACCAGGTCCTTTTGTCTTATAATTTTTAATAGGTTTAGTTACAGTAAAATGTATTATACATCTTAATAAAATTAAGGGCTTATTAATTATGATGCCCCCAAATTCCTTTGACAATCATATACTTTTGCAGCCAATATATTTTTACAGAAATCTATGTAAAACATAGAAATTGCAGATATGGAGGAATGACATCAGTAAGAAGTTAGAATAGAAATTTTCAGCATTTCCCTCCTCAGTAACATCAACTTGAATATGCACAAAAATACTTGTATAAGCTAGCGAATGCAGAGGAGAGATCATTGTACCTGGATGTATGTATCACAGAAATTTAAAAAGACACATTGAAGTGAATAAAAAGGACAGTTTCACATCAGCCACGTCACCTTTCCCCAAAGTCCAGGCAACACAGCATAGAGAGAGACACCATGTGGAGCAGGGGTACCCAACCCTGGGTATCCTGGGTACTAAACAGATGAGTAGCAATGCAATAATAGTAAGAAACAAATATCACATTAGACAGTAAATCATTAAAAAATCAGTGGACTTAAATCAGTGGACTTAAATAGAGATCATATGGCCCTGACAGCCATATACAGAACACTCCATCCAAAAGCAGCAAAATGCACATTCTTTCCAAATGCACATTAAATATTTTCAAGGATATATCATGTATAAGGCCAAAAAAATGTATTAGCAAAATTAAGATTGAAATAATAAGTTTCTTTTTTGACTACAATGGTATAAAACTAAAGATCAGTAACAAGAAAAAAAAATGGAAAATTTACAAAAATATGAAATTAAATAATAGAATCCTGAATAACAAATGAGTCAAATAAGCAATCAAAAGGAACATACCATAGCTTGAGTCAGATGAAAAGGGAAGCACAATAAGCCAAAACCTATGGGATACATCCAGAGAAGTTCTAAGAGGAAACTTGGTAGTGACAAATTACTACATTAAGCAAAGAAGATCTCAAACAACCTAATTTTATATCTCAAGAAACTAGAGAAGGGACAAACAAATCCCAAAGTCAATAGAAGAAAGCAAATCATAAAATCAAAGCAAAAGTAAATGAAATGAAGACTAGAAAACAATAGAAAAGATTAATGAAACTGAAAATTGGTATTTTTTAAATAAGCAAAATTAAGAGCCTTTAGCTAGATTAAGAAAAAAAGAGATAAAAACAAACATTAAACAAAAAAGGAGACATCACAATTGATGCCACAGAAATAAAAAGAGTCTAAGAGACTCACATGTGAACAAATTGAATAATGTATTAGGTTGGTGCAAATGTAACTGCAATTTTGCCATTAAAAGTTTTGCATTAAGGCCGGGCGCAGTGGCTCACGCCTGTAATCCCAGCATTTTGGGAGGCCGAGGCGGGCGGATCACAAGGTCAGGAGATCGAGACCACGGTGAAACCCCGTCTCCACTAAAAATACAAAAAATGAGCCGGGCGCGGTGGCGGGCGCCTGTAGTCCCAGCTACTCGGGAGGCTGAGGCAGGAGAATGGCATGAACCCAGGAGGCGGAGCTTGCAGTGAGCCAGGATCGCGCCACTGCACTCCAGCTTGGGCGACAGAGCGAGACTCCGTCTCAAAAAAAAAAAAAAAAAAAAAAAAAAGTTTTGCATGAAAAGTAAGTTTTTAATGTTAAAAACTGCCCTTACACTTGCAACAACCCAATAGAACAAGTGGATATCTTTCTGTGAACATATAACCCATGAAGACTGAATTACGAAAAAATAGAAAATCTGAATAGAACTAATAATAAGGATACCCATTCAGTGATAAAATTTTCCATCAAAATATGCCCATGACCTGATAGCTTCACGGCTGAATTTTACCAAACATTAAAATAAATGCAAAATATTTTCAAAGTCTTTCAAAAAAAATTTTATTATACTTTAAGTTCTAGGGTACATGTGCACAATGTGCAGGTTTGTTACATATGTATACATGTGCCATGTTGGTGTGCTGCACACATTAACTTGTCATTTACATTAGGTATTTCTCCTAATGCTATCCCTCGCCCCTCCCCTCCACCCAACAACAGGCCCTGGTGTGTGATGTTCCACACCCTGTGTCCAATTGTTCTCATTGTTCAATTCCCACCTATGAGTGAGAACATGCGGTGTTTGGTTTTCTGTCCTTGCAATAGTATGCTCAAAATGATGGCTAACTTTATGAGAAAATTAATTTTTTTTTTCACTATCTCACCATTAAAGTGGTGGTGAAGGAGTTTCAAGAAACAAAACACAACAGCAGTCACTTTTGTCCTCATTGGAGACAATTACACAAAGTGTATTTATTAATATATTTTGTCTCAATAAGCAAATAAAATGTGTGGTCCATGTCATTGGCACTCTGCCCAAGTCCTGTTCAGTATTTAATGTTTTTGTCCACACCAGACTAACTTCCAACTGCCAGCCTCTGTGACTTTCTTCCTGAGTATATTTCCTGCTGTCTGGAATCTGCTATGTCCACACCACATGTAAGTGCCAGTGAACTGACATGTTCCTGGGAGCAGCTCTCAACCAGTGATTGATGGGAGTTGATGTGGATATACCCCAGATCCCTTGCCTCCAGGTGAGATCATTCTGAGCAGTTTGCACTAAATGGAGTCCCATAGTTCCAAAGCAGGACTTATCTTCAGCTGCTCACCATGGTAACTTGCTTAATAAGGCACCCTGTATTGGCTTATTTTCCTTTCCTATCTCATTTCTCCTCTCCTGTACAAATGTTTCCTGAGAACAATTTCCACAAGAATTTTATGCAAATCCTCATATCACAGTCTGCTCCTTGTGAAACTCAAAATAGTGCAAGCAGTTAGAGCAATAAAAATTATATTTACACTTCTTTCAAATAGGCCTTAATAATTAGTAAACCATTGGGAAAATAGGCTTGCTTCTTGTCTAGGAATCCTGAGTGACTTTGATCAGCAAACAACTAATTTCTGTCAGAGAAAGTGCTAAAAGAGAATCCTGGTCAAAGGAGGGGATTCTCTCAGGGGCTTCTTTATTTGACAGACATTACAATACATTCCCCTCATCAGATTTCCCCTTTTGAACAGGTAACTAAAGATAGAGACTTATTATATGAATCATTAGTTAGCCTTCCTGTATGGCATGGTTGCAATCTTCTATGTTTAATCTAGAAAATGAAACACAGGGTTAACATGTGGTCTCTCTCTCCAAATATCCCCATTTTGGGCCTTGATTCAGTGTCGTGATCAGCTCAAAGTAGGTAGATGGAATTCTTAACTTCCAGATCAATACAAACACTGTTTTGTCCCATAATAGAAATTGTTGTCTCTCTGTAAAACATTTTTATTTCTCTACATACAATTTTGAGTAATAGGGAGAAAAGGCACTCCTTTGTTCAATCCCTTCATTCCCAAACCTGTGTATCCTGACTATGGAACAAAGAGTACTGTAAGTTACTTCTTGGTTCTGAGCTTTTATGGTATCTAGAATTTGCTTTGTCAGGTGTTGTCACCCAGTTTCTGATTCTTCAATAAATTCCCTCTTTTTAGCTGGCCAACTTATTTAATTTATTATTAATTCATTATTTAATGAATTTATTTAGCTGGGTCATTTGGTGCATGAGCCTATTTCCTCACTTGATTTGCTGTACTTTTACAGAAAAGCAATATTACAGAAAACCATGATGATAAGTAATGGATTCAGTAAGTTCAGAGATAGTGCTAACAGAACCATTGAGGGCAGTGCAAGAGTTTATTCCAGTGCCAAGAAATCTTCTAACAAGACATTGAAAAGTCCCTAAACAACAGGAATATTCTAGGTTGGCTTGCTAGACTTCCATTGATTCAACCTATAAGAAATCAATGAGCCTAAATGGATTTAGAGAGTTTATTACTCACGGTCCAGCAGAAACCTGGTGTGTGCATTCATTCCCCTTGTCTCTTAGGTCCAAGATTTCTGGATCAGAATAAGCCCAAGTGAACACTGAGCACAAAAGAGTCTGTGCCAAAGCTGAGCAATACTGAGCACAGCCAGCCCCTAATCCTACAAGGAATTTGACAGCAAACCTGCCCATCGTTTGCCCTGGAGGAAGACTATATTATACTGGTTAAGAAACAAATATACCTTCTGACCTAGAGGAAAATTCAATCTTTAGCCTTTAAGGCTGTTTGCTATGGAGACATCCTTGAAAATATAGTCTTGGAGAAAAGTTATCATAAGACATACAGAAACACCACAAAGCATAGTCTCCAAACAGCTTCCAAAACAGGAGGTCCAATGTAATAAGCATGTTGATAGGCACTGATAAATTGTGTCATATAAATTGTGCCTTTGGTCTCTGCTTTTCAAAAGTTGAACATTCAACAGTAGTACTACCAGATGGCTCTTGATGTGGAAAAGCCCATAGTATTAGCCCAAGTATTTTTTCAATTAAAATTCAACCACTATTACCACTGTTAAGGACTGTTGAATCTAACACTGAGGTACCTGGAGAGAAAGACTAGTAGAGTTTGAGTCATATTGCTTATATTGAGTCATAGTCAGCATAATGATAATTACCTTATCATTAAGAGCTTCCTATGCAGGGCATGTCTTATGCAGGTAGCCCTTATTACATCCTGTTTCCCTCAATAAAGACCTATTTTTTTCTACCTCTTCCTGTGCTTCTTATCACACTCTTGAAGTCATGTCCTCTTAACATATTTGATGGCTAGGTTAATCATTAGTGACTGCCTACAAACTTATGTGGATTCATATCTCTGACTAGCTATTAATTTTGGAAAACCAGATAGACATCTTAAAATCCTATATCTTCTACTTCATGTTTCTCTTTGATAAAGGATAGTGTTCCTGAGTCCACATGCATGGTGCTAGTATTTGTCAGACAACTGCATGCAGGGAAGTTCCCATGAGGCCTATTGTATTAAGTTGGAGGAAAAGGTCCCTGCAGGGACAATGGGTATTGTCAGTGCTTGAGGCACATGATTATGCCAACAGGATATGCTGAATGAGCTGTACCTATTTAACTTCCTGGCTTGATGGGTCAGTTCATGAGTGACAGCTCAGATTGCATGGTCTATTGGTAACATAAATTCAGGACTTTAGTCTTTACAAGGCTCAGGGCAAGTTTGGGGCTGTATCTCAAGAGGAAAATAGTTTTCTGAAGAAAAGAATCTATCTTTGCTCCAATATCTAAGAGTTTGCTCTGTTATTCTTTTATTGTAGCTTTTCAAAAGGTCCCCTGGCAAACATTATCTCCTACTGAAAAATGTAAGAAAAGTATCTGCCAAGGTATTAAGCCAAAGTGACAGAGTTCTTGCATTACTCTCTGGGCCTGCTGAAGAGTTTTCTCTTGCTTTGGGTCACAAAAACTGACAAAAATAGTTTTCCTATAGAATAAGAAAGATTGTCATAGGAAGCCCAGGCTATGTAAGTCCATCAACCTAAAGAAACGTCTTCAATCTCCACCTACCCTTAAAGCTGTGCTGAATTGCATGGAAAGGAGTCTTATAAGCTCAAATCATAGTTTCACTCTTGCGGAAAATTTTGAATAGGCTTATGCTGTGACATCTTCCTGTGACCAGAGAATGAAAAGAGTAAACACAAACTACTTGAAGAGATGAAGGTAGAGTTTCAACAATAGGGTGGTTGCTGTGACAATAGTAGGAGGCAGTCCTACACTTAAAATTTTATGGAGTGGATATGACATACAGAATTTTTTATTATTAAAAATGGCTAGCTAACGCCAAACCATAAGAAAGCCAGAATGGTTTTACTCGATGATGTTAGAGAATGGTAATTCCACAATTTTATGTAAATTAAAATGTAAAAATAACTTATTTTCTATATCAAAAAATATGAATAGAACAGTATTTTCAAAAGTATATTTTGCATAAATCTAGGAACATAAAATTATTCACACACACATATGTGTATGTTTGGGATTAACACATTGCTGATCCAAATTAATGCATATTAGTCTAGGAAATTTCTTGAGATGTCTGCTAAAGAAATCTTTTTAACCTTGTTAATTACTGAATTTGAAAAACTGATGAGGACAGAGAAGCTCGTATCAGTAAAATTCCTGTTGATGTGTAACTACTAATTTTGGGACAATTGGGGAAATACTAAAGAGAATAAATCAATTTTTTATTACTTTATAAAAATATAGGAGGAAACACCTACAAACAATTATTCACTTGTGTATTTATTATCAATGGATACCAATCCAGTGGCTTATTAGAAGAATTTGTGGGATTTTTAAAAAATGTCTTCTTCCAAGCCAGAGTCCAAGTACATGTGATTATACAAATACAAAGATAAAATCTGGGTTGAGAAAAACGTATTAAGCATATATTTAATATCTATGTTTCCTAAGCCATCATTTATTCAAGTGCAGGGAAGGTTTCCAGACTATGTGAAACTTTTAAATCTTTAGCTAACATTTCTTCCACATGATAAAACATGTAATTTTTAAGTGGAAGTGGATGCTCTGATGAAAATATACAGTGATTCATTTTTATGGTTCAGAGGAAAATAATAACAGCTATTCATGATATCAAAGCCACTGTTAAGTCTTTATTCATATTCTCTTTTACAGCATTTGTAGATTATTAGAACACAACACTCAGAGGCCTGTGAAACTGCCTTAATGATAACTGCTCGTGCACTTAGTGCTTCAGAATCCCCATGAATATAGAAATCAATTATGTGAGCAGGTGCACCCAAGTAACTAGGTTTTATGCTCACTGGGATAGCACAACATTTAAATTTGATAAAGTTAATCCCCAAATATGTACAGTCATACACAAGAATAAGTTAATATATGTTCATGAAAATGTAAATAGAGAAATCAAGGCCTGGAAAGTGATTAAGATTGCTTTTTAGAAAATTGATACAATGATTTCAGCTCCATGTAAGATTCTTTCTGAGGATAAAATCAGCATAGAAGAAAAAAATAGGCTGAAATACTATCAACCATACAACATTAACTAGAAATTTAGTGATTCTTATTAAAATAGGAAAAGGAAAGCAAAAAAAAAAAAAAAAATATTGACGTTTGCTGCAGGGGTGGAACCCTCATGCAGAACCTCTGCTAGGGCAGTGTGGATGGAAAATGTGGGGTTGAAGCCCCCACACAGAGTCCCCATTGGACACTGCCTAGTGGATCTGTGAGAAGAGGGCCACTGTTGTCCAGATCCCAAAATAGTAGATCCACCAACAGCTTGTACCTTGTGCCTGGAAAAGCCACAGACACAACGCCAGCCCATGAAAGCAGACAGGAGTGGGTCTGTACCCTGCACACCACAGAGGCGGAGGTGCCCAAGGCTGTGGGAGAGCCCACCTTTTGCTTCAGCATGCCCTGGATGTGAGACATAGAGTTAAAGAAGATCATTTCAGGGCTTTAATATTTGGCTGCCCTTCTGGATTTCAGACTTGCATGGGACCTGTAGCCTCTTCATTTTGGTCAATTTCTCCCATTTGTAATGGGTGTATTTACCCAATTCTTTATCCCCATTTTATCTAGGAAGCAACTAACCTGTTTTTGAGTTTATGGAGTAACAGGTGGAAGGGACTTGCTTTGTCTCAGATGAGAATTTGGACTTGGACTTTTGGGTTAATGCTGGAATGAGTTAAGACTATGGAGGACTGTTGGGAAGGCATGATTGTGTTTTGAAATGTGAGGGCAGGAGATTTGGGAGGGGTCAGGGGTGGAATGGTATGGTTTGGCTGTGTCCCCACCCAAATCTCATCTTGTATTGTAGTTCCCATAATCCCCACATATCATGGGAGAGACCAGCTGGCAGGTAATTTAATCAGGGTGGTTACCTTCATGCTGTTCTTGTGATAATGAGTGATTTCTCATAAGACCTGATGGTTTTATAAAAGGCTTTCCCCCCTTTTCTTGGCCCTTCTCCTTCATGCCATAATATGAAGATGGTTGTGTTTGGTTCCCCTTCCACCACGATTGTAAGCTTCCTGAGGCCTCCCCAGTCATGACGAAGTGTGAGCCAATTAAACCTTTTTTCCTTTATAAATTTTTATATTTTATCTTTATAATACGATAAATTACATTGATTTTTTATTGTTTAAACCATCATTCAATTTCCTGTTAACACCACTTGGTCATGATGTATAATTGTAATTAATTTTACACCCAGTCTCAGGTATGTCTTTCTTAGCAGTTTGAGAATGGACTAACATTGCCTCCTGGCCACAATAATTCACCTTTTCCTACAATCAAAATATGTTCAATTCTCCTTGCACAGCATCAAAGTTTTCTCCCTTTAGGACATCAGCCCTAAGTCCAGAATTTCATTATCTAAATAATGTATTTATAATGATGAGGCTCTTTGTGTGTGCTTTCTTGAATACAGTTCTTTGTATATGGTACTTATTGAGCTAAATACCTGTGAAGGAAGTCTAGTTACCTGCACCTCCACTCACCCAATATATAACTGTGATAGAGAGAAATGATAACCCCGTGAGGCATTCCTAATCAAAATGAGAGAAAAACGAGCACCTACATGTAGCCTACCTATGTAGTAAGAGATTTTTACAGGATAGAACATCTGTTCCAAGATAGAGGATTACAAGGTGATCATTTAAATATGAGGATGCAGAAGTTTCCAGGACAATTATAAACTACATTTACAACTGGTACTATCACTTATTTCACAGTTGTTTATGTCAGTCACAGTGTCTACCCAGAATCAAGGGGGTAGTGATTAGGTATCTCTTAATATAAATGCTTATATTATTAAAGAATAAAGTTTACAAATATATAATCTAAGATTATTTTTAAAGAATTGAGGGGAAGGGAAGCAGATAAAGCAAAGTAAGTAAAATAAATGGAATAATAAAGATATCAGGAAAATGAATAATACAAAAAAACCAGAAAGTTAGTAAAGTTGATTAGCAAAACTGATAAACTACTAGCAAGACCTATCAAGAATAAAAGGGAAAACAGAAATTATCAATATTAGCAGCTAAAGAAGGAAGATACTGTACAAGATACAGTGTATTTTCTATAGATACTGTCTAAAATAAAATGGAAATAAGGAAACATAGCAAAACTTAATAATACATTCAATAACTTGTGTAAAAAAGATGAATCCTTTGATTAAACACAATCAACACTAAGAACAAACAGAAAATTTGTATAACCTATGCTTATTAAACAATTTAAAATTCTAATATATCCCCCAATAGAGAAAATTCTTACACAAATGCTTTCATTGGTGAATTTTATCAATGTTCAATGAAAAACTAATGCCATCTTATACAAACTCTTTAATGAAATTGAAGATGAGAAAAATATTTTGAATGCTAGTGGGACTGATCAATAGTATCTTTTATAAACAATTATACATCATGACCAAGTGGTGTCAACAGGAAATTGAGTGATGGTTTAAACAATAAAAAATCAATGTAATTTATCATATTACAAATATAAAGGATAAAAGTAGATATGATGTCAATTGGCAAAGATAATACATTGACAAGAGTCAAAGTTCATTCAAAGAAAAAAAATAAGCAAAGTAGGAATTTAAAGTTTCTAGGTCTGATACAGGCTGTGTTTACAAAATCAAAAAAAATACAAGCGAACATAGAAGCTACCCCTAACTTTATAGATAATAATTTAGGAGGTGACACTCTGACTTCAAAATTAAAAATATGTGAATCATTAATTCTACCATTTTGATACAGCATTGTACTGGAGGAATTAGCAAGTGCAACAAAAAGAAGTATAGCTAGGAATGATGGCTTGTGACTAAACTCCTAGGTACTCAGGAGGATCCTGCGGGAAGATTGCTTGAACCCACAAGTTCATGGCCAGCCTGGACAACACTGTGGACCTCAATTACAATATTACTTTTGTAAGAGAATAAAGAATGACACAAGAGTAAGAGTATGCTACTGAATGAATTCAAATAATAATATTAAGATGCTGATACAAATCAGAGTTTTAAATTTAAAACAAAGGTATAAATTTTGGGAGGAAATACAGTTGGAAATATTTCATTTTAGAGAGAACATAAAATTACTAAACATAAAACAAAAACAAATTTAACTTTATTAAAATTAATAACTTCTGAACATAAAACATCCCCATTTTACAAAAAAGAAATAAGCTATGTCACAGACTCTGAGAATATCTTACCAATATTATGGAACAAAGGGGTTAAACAACGGTTATGGAGCTCATTCTTTAAATTACTTGAGTTTGTCTCATAACCTCATCCCAAAAAATAACGAATGTTACCATGCCAGATAAACATACAAATTACCAACCTCATATTAAATAAATCAAATGTAATTGATAACGAGAGTGTTCTTTTTTATGAACTGCTTTTAGAAATATGTACCTTGTTAGGGTTCCACATAATAAAAAATCTATGACATAATCTATGAATTTATGGGATATGATTCCCTGTAATAAGTAAATACTAAACAAGAAAATAACCAGCTATTTCATTAGAAAGCTATGAAATAAAGTTATTTCATGAATAAGAAGCTTCCTTTTGTGTAATTTATGACCTCATTTGTTAATCCGTATCTTGTATGAAAAGGAACGACCTGGGGAGAGGTGTGGATTGTCTCAAATCTCTTACTGCCTTGCCTGTGACACAGTTACTTATATCCTTAAAGTTACCAGTAATATTTGATAAATGTGTAGGATCTCTGAATCATAAAAGTCCAACTTGACTATTTGATACTATCTCTTAGCTCTTTATCTCTCCCATCCTTTTCTCTCCTTTTCTCTGTCTCTCCCATTCTCTCTCTCTCTCTCTCTCTCTCTCTCTCTCTCTCTCTCTCATTTCTTCCTTTGTCTTCAGGGAACTACAAAGCAGAAACACAGTGAATCATCCCTCTATATTCACTAGAACTGCCAAAATTAAAATTGAAATTAAAATCACCAACTGCACTAAATATTGGCAAAGAAGTGGAGCAACTGGAACTCTGAGGTAATGCTGGATCACTTCTCTGCCCTTTGGCTAAGATCAAGTGATAGAACACTGGTGAAACTACAAATTATAACAACTATTTTGGAATAAAATATTTTTCACTCCTGGATGTTTAACCAAGATAAATAAAAACATATGTCTTAAAAGAGACCTTATAAGAATGTTTATAGGGTTTTATTAATGATATCCTCAGATAGATATAACCCACATGTCTATCAACATTAGAATGGATGAACAAATGTTGAGATATACATAAGATGGAATACACTCAGAAATGTACAAAGAATGGAATACTAATATGCACAACAATATGAATAAATCACAACAAATATTATGATAGCAAAAAGCATGTTGGGCAAAGGATGTCAGACAGAAATGCATGCATACTCTATGACTACGTTTATATAAAAGTTCAACAACAGGAGAAACTAATCTATGGTAAGCAAAAGTTCAATGATAGTGACATATGAGTATAGAGGACTGGTAGTTCTTGCTTGGAAGGCTGGTGGTCCTCAAGCCAACTCTCAGATTGATGATTCACTAGAAGAACTCACATAACTCAGAAAAACTGATACTCATGGCAATGGTTTATTACAGTATAAAGATACAAGTGAAAATTAGCAAAGGTAAAGGCATATACAATGTAATCCAAAAGAAGTCAAGCACAAACTTCCAGTTTTCCTCTCTCAGTAGAGTCATGTAGACAACACTTAATTCTTCCAACAATAAAGTGTAAAAGCAAATATGAAGTTTTTCTAATCCCTGGTGTCCAGGGATTTTATTGGGGGTTACTCACATGGGCATGGGTCATACATATGACAGACTTACTCCACTAAATCTCCAGAACCTTCAGAGTTTAAACTGATACTGCATGGACCAGTTAAGATGCAGAAATAAATTCTTTCAATTTACATAAATACTGGAAGACAAATGTGAAAGTACAATGCAGGTTCTCTGGTTACAAAGTCCACTTTTTCTTAAACATAAAAAGTTACGTCATCTAGATGTGTCTCTCTATATCAAGCTCTCCAAATTAGTAAAGTAATCATCTATTAGCCTAGTTTCATTTTATATTAATAAAAAAGTGTGGCGAGGGGATTGTGTGAGTTTAATATTTTTGAAAATATATTTTAATAACGGAATTTAACAAGTAAAATATAAAATCCAGCACAGATACTGTAACAACAAAAGCTGAGTTTATGACATTGTGGAGGAATAAAGCATAAAATAATGATAGGAAGGAACTATAATTTTATATATATACACATAGATTTATATATCTAATGTAAAATGATGCAGTAAAAGTTATAGAAGCAGTTAAGATGGAAAGATCAAAATTACATTTGATGTTAATAAAAATAATAGCTACAAGTTTCAAAAGATACTGTAACAACAAAAGCTGTGTTTATGACATTGTGGAGGAATAAAACATAAAATAATGATATGAAGTAGCTATAATTTATATATATACATAGATTTATACATATAAATTTAAAATGATGCAGTAAACATTCCAGAAGTACATAAGTAAAGATGGAAATGGTTAAAATTACATTTTATGTTAATAAAAATAATAGCTACAAGTAACAGAGTACTTTCTATAAATTATATATGCTCTCAACAACACCACAACATAGTTACTACTAATATTTTAATCTTATAAAACAGAAAACAAAGTCACAGAGAAATTAATAATTTTCAAAATCACAAATACCTAGTAAGCTTGTAGAACCAGAGTTTTGACATAGGCTGTCTAGATGCATAGTCTTTGCTATGAAACCATATTCCACACTCTCTCTCACAGTAAATTACATTGGCATTGTGAATGTTATCAAATATTAAAAAACTAAGTTAACAAAGAAGACAAATCTTATATATATAAATATTATTTAATTGGTATAAAGAAGTATTCATTTATTTTAGCAATTTTATGACATTATAGAAACATAGGATTAAGAAATGATTAATATATTTGAACTTAATATTCAATATATTTAAAAGAATTACCCATTTCCTTATGACAAGAGTAATCAGAAAGATATTCAAGATAAGCATCTGTCTGATAGAAAATAGTTGCCTCATATTTCATGGGTATTAGTACCACTTAATATATAGCAAATAATTGGAAATTACTAACAAATGTAAGAGGTAAATAAACAGGAAAAACAGAATAAAAAATTGATAAGTTTATGAAAATGTGCTTGACTTCAAACTAAGGAAATAGAAATCAAGTTCATGATGGGGAAGTCTGAATGTTTTTTGGCATAAAAAACAATGCAAAATAGGTTAAAAAGCCATAAAATATATTGGCTAATACACTGAAATGATCTAGTAGGGAAGGTATAATGAATATTTAAACAGGTTCCATCCTAGTTCTCTAAGATTTTCTTAGCATTCTCCCATTTCTGTTTACTTGCCTCTTGCAACATGGCTCTTTTCAGGTTTTCAAAATGGTAGACTGCCACAAATAAGGTTATCTGTTTCCTGAGTCACATCAACGTGTAGGAAAAAAGGGTACTTTTTCCCTACTTAATAAATAAATTTTGCATTTCATTACAATTGCCCACGTATCTCATCTGAAAAACAACTGTGGGAAGAGAAATGATATTGTCTATATGGATAGGCTTAGTTAAGCTATTTAGGTTGGTGCAAACAATTGTGGTTACTGCAATACACTGTTAATGGATGTGGTAATTGCTAAAAAGATACACGAATTAGTTAGTTGTCATATTTTTAACTTAAAATGCATATAAACTAAGAATATCAAATAAAGTCTATCTCTTATAAATATATTTGCACATATGAAAACACAGATATAAATATGTATGACAATGGCAGCATTATTTGTAATAAGCATTATTACCAGTCATCAAGTAATATATATATTGAAAAAGGGTAGCTAAAATATTCTTGTATGTGCAAAAATGGAATTCTTGTAAGTGGTTTACCAAAACAGTTAGACCATACCAAGAACATTCATAGGTGATAGGACAGTCTTTTCAACAAATAGTACTGGGAAAAACAGGTATTGATATACAAAATAATATAGTTGAACTCTTACCTTGCATAATGTGTAGTAATTTACTCAAAGGTATTAAAAATCTAAACATGAAAGCAACAACTATAAAACTTATAGACGAAAACATGAGGAAAACTTCATGACATTGGATTTGGCAATAATTTCTTTTTTTTTTTTTATTAAACTATGTTCTAGGGTACATGTGCACAACGTACAGGTTTGTTACATATGTATACATGTGCCACGTTGGTGTGCTGCACCCATTAACTCGTCATTTACATTAGATATATCTCCTAATGCTATCCCTCCCCTCTCCCTCCACCCCACAATAGGCCCCGATGTGTGATGTTCCCCTTCCTATGTCCAAGTGATCTCATTGTTCAATTTCCATCTATGAGTGAGAACATGCAGTGTTTGGTTTTCTGTTCTTGCGATAGTTTGCTGAGAATGATGGTTTCCAGCTGCATACACGACCCTACAAAGGACACAAACTCATCCTTTTTTATGACTGCATAGTATTCCATGGTGTGTATATGCCACATTTTCTTAATCCAGTCTGTCACTGATGGACATTTGGGTTGATTCCAAGTCTTTTGTGAACAGTGCCGCAATAAACATACGTGTGCATGTGTCTTTATAGTAGCATGATTTAAAATCCTTTGGGTATATACCCAGTAATGGTTTGGCTGGGTCAAATGGTATTTCTAGTTCTAGATCCTTGAGGAATCACCACACTGTTTTCCACAATGGTTGAACTAGTTTACAGTCCCACCAACAGTGTAAAAGTGTTCCTATTTCTCCACATCCTCTCCAGCACCTATTGTTTCCCGACTTTTTAATGATTGCCATTCTAACTGATGTGAGACGGTATCTCATTGTGGTTTTGATTTGCATTTCTCTCATGGCGAGTGATGATAAGCATTTTTTCATGTATCTGTTGGCTGCATAAATATCTTCTTTTGAGAAGTGTCTGTTCATACCCTTTGCCCACTTTTTGATGGGGTTGTTTGTTTTTTTCTTGTAAATTTGTTTGAGTTCTTTGTAGGTTCTGGATATTAGCCCTTTGTCATTTGAGTAGATTGCAAAAATTTTCTCCCATTCTGTAGGTTGCCTGTTCACTCTGACAATAGTTTCTTTTGCTGTGCAGAAGCTCTTTAGTTTAATTAGATCCCATTTGTCAATTTTGGCTTTTGTTGCCATTGCTTTTGGTGTTTTAGACATGAAGTCCTTGCCCATGCCTATGTCCTGAATGGTATTGCCTAGGTTTTCTTCTAGGGTTTTTATGGTTTTAGGTCTAACATTTACGTCTCTAATCCATCTTGAATTAATTTTTGTATAAGGAGTAAGGAAGGGATCCAGTTTCAGCTTTCTACTTATGGCTAGCCAGTGTTCCCAGCACCATTTATTAAATAGGGAATCCTTTCCCCATTTCTTGTTTTTGTCAGGTTTGTTAAAAATCAGATGGTAGTAGATGTGTGGTATTATTTCTGAGGGCTCTGTTCTGTTCCATTGGTCTATATCTCTGTTTTGGTACCAGTACTATGCTGTTTTGGTTAGTGTAGCCTTGTAGTATAGTTTGAAGTCAGGTAGCGTGATGCCTCCAGCTTTGTTCTATTGACTTAGGGTTGTCTTGGCAATGCGGGCTCTTTTTTGGTTCCATATGAACTTTAAAGCAGTTTTTTCCAATTCTGTGAAGAAAGTCATTGGTAGCTTAATGGGGATCGCATTGAATCTATAAATTGCCTTGGGCAGTATGACCATTTTCACATTTTTGATTCTTCCTATCCATGAGCATGGAATGATCTTCCATTTGTTTGTGTCCTCTTTTATTTCATTGAGCAGTGGTTTGTAGTTCTCCTTGAAGAGGTCCTTCACATCCCTTGTAAGTTCCTAGGTATTTTATTCTCTTTGAATGAATTGTGATTGGGAGTTCATTCATGATTTGGCTCTCTCTTTGTCTGTTATTGGTGTGTAAGAATGCTTGTGATTTTTGCACTTTGAGTTTGTATCCTGAGACTTTGCTGAAGTTGCTTATCAGCTTAAGGAGATTTGGGACTGAGATGATGGGGTTTTCTAAATATACAATCATGTCATCTGCAAACAGGGACAATTTGACTTCCTCTTTTTCTAATTGAATACCCTCTATTTCTTTCTCTTGCCTGATTGCCCTGGCCAGAACTTCCAACACTGTGTTGAATAGGAGTGGTGAGAGAGGGCATCCTTGTCTTGTGCCAGTTTTCAAAGGGAATGATTTCAGTTTTCGCCCATTCGGTATGATATTGGCTGTGGGTTTGTCATAAATAGCTCTTATTATTTTGAGATACGTTCCATCAATACTGAATTTATTGAGAGTTTTTAGCATAAAGGGCTGTTGAATTTTGTCAAAGGCCTTTTCTGCATCTATTGAGATAATCATGTGGTTTTTGTCTTTGGTTCTGTTTATATGCTGGATTACGTTTATTGATTTGCCTATGTTGAACCAGCCTTGCATCCCAGGGATGAAGCCCACTCGATCATGGTGGATAAGCTTTTTGATGTACTACTGTATTCAGTTGCCAGTATTTTATTGAGGATTTTTGCATTGATGTTCATCAGGGATATTGGTCTAAAATTCTATTTTTTTGTTGTGTCTCGGATTTGCCAATAATTTCTTTGATACGACACTAGGCATAGACAACAACAAAAAATATATAAATCGGGCTGCATCAAAATTGAGAATGTTTGTCTATTAAAAGACACCATCAATAGAGTGAGCAAGCAACACACATAATGGAAGAAAATATTTATAAATCACATATCTGATTAGGGACTAATATCCAGGGCATATAAAGAACTCTTATAAGTCATCATCATCAACAACAACAAACAAGTGTAAAAGTTGTCAAAATCAAAATAGAGTCATCAATGTTATGAAACCCCTGGTAAACAGAGTTAGAGAAGTCCATGAAAAGAGGGTTCTCACACTTCTATGACTGACTAAAAAAAGACTCCACAAAACACACAACCTTGCACAAAGGGCATCACAACCTTATACGAAATATACTTCTTCAAAAACATCTGCCCAGCACTGCCCTCCCAACGTTAGACTAGTGTTAAGCTGTTACTGATCTCTGTAGTTGAGTATAATTATTTAAAAACAACTATAAAATAAAATCCTCCTTATTTTTTCCTTTAAAAATCTTTGTCTTTCTTTATCTTGCTGAATATGCATATAGTTTACTATGGCATGTGTATTCTAATTGAAATGCTCTATTCCCAAATAAATATCTTTTTTCTTTTAGAGAACATTGTTTAGTTTATTAGGTTAACACAAACAACCCAATTAAAAAATGGGCAAGGACTTGAATAGATGTTTCTCTAAATAAATTATATGGATGACCAATAAACACATGAAAAGATACTTATCTCCTATCAGAGAAATACAAATTAAAGCCAGAGTTGGATACTACTTCATATCCATCAGGCAGATATTATAAGAAAACAAGAACAAAAACAAAAAAAATAACAAATCAGTGAGGATGTGGACAAATTGAACCTATTGTGCATTGCTGGTGAAACTGTAAAATGGTGCATCTGTTATGGAAAATAGTATGTTGGTTCTTCAAAAATTAAACATAGAATTACCATATGATACAGGGACTGCATCTATACCCAAATGAGTTGAAAACAAGGACTCAAACAGATATTTGTATACCCATGTTCATAGCAGCATTATTTATAATACCCAAAAGGAGGAAACAACTCAAATGTCCATCAGTGCATAAATGGATAAACAAAATGTGGTATATTTATACAATGGGATATTATTCAGCCTTAAAAAGGAGTGAAATTCTGACACAGTCTACAATATGGATGAATATTGAAGATTTTATGCCAAGGGAATATGTCAGACTCAAACAAATGTATAATTTTCATCATATGAATTACCTAGTGTACTAAAATGTATAGATACAAAAAGTAGAATAGTACTTGCTAGGGCCAGGGGGAGGGAATGATGGGGAGTTTTTGTTTAATGGCACAGAATTTCAGTTTGGGAAAATAAAAATCTTTTGGAGATGGATGATGATGATAACTGAAAAATAATGTGAATATACTTAATGCCACTGAATTGTAAACTTTAAAATGCTAAATCCTATGATATGCATATTTTACCACAATTAAAGAACTGGCAAAAATTAGACCTACATGTTCTCTGTCTATGAAAATATGTACTTAATATTTAAAACAGATAGCAACAGGTATGTTAAAATATGATATGCATGTAAATGCATAGAAAATTCCAAACAGGTGAGAGAAGACTATTGAGATTTTGTATTTATGTTTGCTGACACATTTTTCTTTGTTACAGTCCTGCCCTTATCTCTTAATGATAATGTATTCATATCTTATACTAAAAAACATCAATTAGCAATAAGGAAATCACTATAATACACAAGATGTTAATTTCTTATAAGCACATACACATTATACCAATAAAACAAGAAAAAATATACAACTTGAGGAAAAAATAAAAGTGATTTCAATGATTTCATCACATGATTTATTTTTATACTTCCAAGAGGATGACCATATTTTCCTTTTGTATAGAGAATCACAAAAGATGAGTATTAGAATTAGGACATCAATTAAGAAAGGTAGATATGAAATCGCTACTTCCTCTTTTAGAAACACCCTTATGCCTAACCTTTTGCTTGAACCTAAGAAGATGATTTTTTTTTTCAGGGAAATGAAAAAGGCAAATACTGAAAGAGAGAGGCTAGGGGCAAAAAAACAGAAATGTCAGGGACATTGGTGTCATATGAATCATGAAACACAAAAATGCCTAGGATCTTCAATAACTAATAAAGTCTCATGTTATAATAATCTTCATCATGTGTTTGCTGATCTCAGTAAGGTAGTTTAATAACACTAAAAATAACTCACACTCTTAACCACATCAAGTTGTTTTAAACGAAGGCCCTTCAAAAATGAAGGCATAAGCCCCTTGTTCTATTTGGATCAATGTGTCTGAGTACCTACTTGATTCTTCTAAACCCTGTTTAATCTGAGTACATAGTTCTGTCTACTTGTCTCACATTACTGCCACATCTATCTGATATACTTCTCTTTGAATAAAGTCACTTAGGAGCTTCTGCTCCCAAAGGACAAATAAAACTTGTAGGCTTTTAGATATTGTTTCTGCAGTGGTAATATTGGGAGTGAGGAGATTCTATCAACAGTAGCTAATCATATTTTCATAGATTACATCCCTCTAATCATTATTTCAACAAATGGGCACTCTATTATGGAAACAACATATAGACATTGAGTTATTTTATAAAATATGGTAATTTTAAGAACATAGCAGATTGCAATAGCATTTTGGGCATTTATATTATTGCAACTCATGCTCTTTTAATGGCAACCCAGCCACTAGATAACAGTAATGATGTATATTCTGAAAGTATTAAACATCCACAATTGAGAATTACTTTCTGAGGAAACAAGAATTCATGAAAAAATTATTTTTTCCAAAAGAGTCCCTTGGTTCTATTTAAAAAATGTGGGTCTAACTGGTTAAAAGGATAAATACTATCAATGAGGAAAAACTTGAACAGAAGTGAAAACATTACCAGTCTAAGCTTAAATAAACAAACCAACCTTTCTCTACACAGCAACTTAAAGACAAGTGAAATCTGGACACACAGACAGTATCTCTCTGCCTCACACAGACACACACACATTATCCTAATTTTAGATAGATGGATAGATAGATATCACATTTATGTATAGATATATATGTGGAGTAGAATCATTCTTAACCACTTTTAACTAAACAGTTTTTGTGCCAGATAATTTTGCCGTTCTCTCTCCAAAGCATGACAGTTGCTCCCAGCACGTTGAATGACTACACCATTTCTTATGCGGTAAAAGCAAAATAGTACTGAAGTAATATATACATAACTTCAGAATCCATCACTTAAATTCTATTATTAACAAGAATGAATTATGTTTGTTCACAAATGAAACTTGTAGATGGGGGAAAAATAACCTTTTTTAAAATCTAAACATAATGCTTGTAAAAAACTCAAATGTGAGTTACCAAAAGAAAGTTAACAATGTGGGAAAGAAATTGTAAACATTTCTTTTTTTTAATCACGAAAATGAGTAGGAGTTTCAAACCAGGTTGCTACACATGAACATTTGTTCTTGGGCCTGGGTTTGTCCTAAACGCCTTGAGTAAATACAATTTGTTACAGGGTAAGTATAATGAGTTTGTTTCTCTTCTTAGTGGTAAGCTCAGAAGTAGACAAGTGACTCAGTTCTAGCTTTTGGAACAGTTTTATCACTCTTAGAAGTGAACTCAGAAGAACGAACCATGTTCTCTCTTTGACATCAGTGTATAAGAATGTAGCTTCTACTCTTTTTTGACCATAAAGGAGGGAGATGACCCTACAGAGGATGGCAGGGGCCAAAAGTAGGCAGTAGTTAGGTCCTTGAAAGCATCACTGAGATGCTAAATTAACCAAACACTGCTGTACTTAGGAACATCTTATTTGAAACAATATATCTTATTGTTTGAATTTTTATATTACTCCTTGCTGAAATGATCCTACTGAGTACATTAATGATAGGCCAAGATTTTTCAAATGTGTCTGATTACTAGGCTTACTTGAGACATTAAAAAATAGCAATGCCCAATACACACCCTCAGCAAGGTAAATCACAATCGCCAGGCATTGGTGATTTAAAAATTACTGCATTTGACTCCATTTTACAGCCCATGTTCAGGAGCACATAGGTAGAAAGATGAGTTTTCTCTGCAGTACTATAAAGTCTTCGACTCAACTACCTCTTCTGTTAACTAAAAGAACAGATTTTTGGAGTCTGTGCAAGTTAAAGCTCTTAAGAAGAGCAGGCTGCCTCTTTATTCTGTGTTGGAACTGCTTTATCTTTACTCCAGCATCTCCACTGAGCAAATTTAAGTCACTACAGGCTCTTCTCTGTTTCTACCTCTGGAAACATCACTACTGGGCAGAGTGTTCACTTTCTTAGGGAAACAGTTGTTCATGTTTTCATTATGTGACACATCACTTTTGACAACTGCTGTGTATTCATTGGGAAGAGGAGAGACTCAAACAAGACTGGCCATATGTTCATTAGGAAATAATTAACTTCATTATTTGATAATGATGATTATCTTAAGTGCTTAAAATCCTTAACAGTTTGTTTTTGTACTTTTTAAATAACTGAACATGAAATTTGCATGAGTTCCACTGCAGGAAAAAAAAAAAAAAGCTGCTCTTACCTTTGCAGCAACTTGAATTATGGTAACTCAATTCTAGCTTTCCTGGAATTGTATTATAATGCCTGTTTCCTAGGAGTGTCCCAAATAATTGATCTATTGATGGTGTTTTCTTTCTTTTCATTTTACAGCTGTTATTTCATTTGTTTGTTTATATCTTTAATGTTATGTCAATGACATTTTTAAAAGAATTGTGATAAAGATGTGTTATATTTATGTTATTGTAGTCTTTTTATGTTTCATCATATATTATGAAACGAACTATAATATAGCCAGAACCAAAGTAATGCCAGGGATAACTAGTTATTTAACTACCTATAACTATAACTGTAATAGCACTTATACATGCGGTTCAGATAGAAAGATAATTGATAGAAAGTCTGTGAAGATAGAACTGGAGCTTCTTTTTTTAAATTTATTTATTGTATTATTTATTTTATTTATTTATTTATTTATTTATTTATTTATTTATTTATTTTGCAGATGGAGTTTCACTCTGTCACTCAGGCTAGAGTACAGTGGTGCTTTTCATGGCAACTCATCACGTTCCAGGTTCAAGCGATTCTCCTACCTCAGCCTCCCGAGTAGCAGGGATTACAGGGCCTGCCACCATGTTGGCCAGGCAGGCCTTGAACTCCTGACCTCAGGTGGTCTGCCCACCTTAGCCTCCCAATGTGTTGGAATTACAAGCGTGAGCCACCGTGCCCGGCCAGAGCTGGAGCTTCTTTACAATCACTTCTAGTTTGCAGAAGCAACTAGGACTGAGATCACATTTCTATATGTGAATGTGCCTGGCCTCTCAGGCAGAACCAGTTACATCAGAGGGAAGGAAGAGGCCCTACCAAGCCAGGTGGAAGCTGGCTTGGCTGATATCCCCACTTGCTAGAACTGTGCACGTAAAGTGTCTTTCCAAGACAGCTGCTTGCCGTGAAGTTGACCTGCCGTGGAGGAAGAGCTTCCAAGTATTAATTCCATCTGCTCTTCAAGTTGAAGCCTGAGCTTCTCCAACTTTAAGGATATCACGGGGCTTTTAAAGAGATAGTTTAATTACTTTTTTTTTTTTTAATGTAGGGATAATCTATAATGAGCCTTGATGTCTTTCTTCAATTTGCACAGTCCAGCAGAAATTGTTGAAATTTGTGAATTGGGAAATGGAAAAATGTCTGTATTTTCCCTCAGGCTTCTTGGCCTGAGATGAGAGGGGCTGCCATGAAGGTCTCTGACGTGCTCTGGAGACATTTTCCCTATTGTCATTACATATGCAAATTTCTGCAGTAAGCTAGAATTTCTCCCAGAAAATGGAGTTTTCTTTTTTTTCTTTTTTTTTTTTTTTTTTTTTTTTGGCCTAAGTCAGCACATCTTTATTAAAACCTGCAGTTACTGGGAGGAGGCGATGATGCTGGACACAGTGTCAAATTTGATCTTCTCTACAATATTCTAGGGTTTAATGCTCTCTTCCTGGTTACAGATGAAGATCTGCCCTGACTCATTAGCACTCCAGCCATATTTGCTCATCTACACCTTTAGCTGGCTGTCTGACTGATCACCAAGCATTTAACCAAGCAGCCAACATTCGATGTGCTGGTAAGCGATACCCACGACATGGCAGACAAACTTTCAGACAGAGTTTTCAAAGCTGGTTACACCTTCCAACAGGACCATGTTTTCCTTGCCAGAAGGCCTGGAAGTGGCAGGTCTCCAGCAAGTCCCCAAGGTACAAAATCTGTTGGATTGCCTGCTCTTCTTGTGCTGGTGGGTCATGCACGTGGACAGGGTGAAGTTGGTGTGTGGCAGGTGGTGAGGGCCTTCAGCAGGATCTGGGCAGTGACTGTGGTCTGAAAAAATGCTGGGTTGAACTGGTACAGCTTCAGGACAGCCAGGTTGGTTTCTAGACCATGGGCATTCTCCTTGGCCTGCGTCTTCACATAGTGCTACAGGGTGGTCAAGTTCTCAGGATTGTACCTGTTGATGCCCTTAACCAACTTGTCCCCGTTGGCTTTCATTTGCTCAAACATTGCCATGACTACTGTCACCTTCCACAACCAGGGCTGGAGGCTAACACCGGAGCTGGAGTGCATCCTCCAGGATCGGAAGGGATAGGGTTTTCTTTTCTATCACATAGTTAGGCTGCATACTTTTCAAGTTTTTATGCTGTGTTTCCTCTTAAATGATATGCAGCTTAGAAATTTTTTCCCCAATGTACCCTAAATCAACTCAAGTTTAAAGTTTCACAGATCTCTAGAGCAGGAGCAAAATGCTTCCAGTCTGTTTGCATAGCAAGAGGACCTGTACTCCAGTTCCCAACACAGTTTCTCATCTCCCTCTGAAAACACCTCAGCCTGGACCTTATTGTCCATATCACTATCAACATTTTGGTCAAAGCCATTCAACAAGTCTCTCTGAAGTTCCACACTTTGCCACATCTTCCAATCTTCTTCTGAGCCCTCCAGACTTTTCCAACCTCTGCCTGTTACCCATTTCCAATGTTGTTTCCACATTTTCAGGTATCTTTACAGCAGTGTCCCACTACCAAGTACCAATGTACTGTTCTCATGCTGCTAATAAAGACATACCTGAGACTGGGTAATTTATAAAGGAAAGGGGCATAATTGACTTACAGTGCCCCAAGGGTAGGGAGGCCTCAGCAAGTTCATAACCATGGTGGAAGGGGAAGCAAACACATCCTTCTTCACATGGCAGCAGCAAGGAGAAGTGCAGAGTGAAGTGAGGAAATAGTCCCTTATAAAACCATCAGGTCACATGAGAACTCACTCACTATCATGAGAACAGCATCATGGGGGTAACCACCCCCATGATTCAATTACCTCCCACCAGGTCCCTCCCATGACATGTGGGGATTATGGGAATTAAAATTCAAAATGAGATTTGGGTGGGGACGAATCCACATCGTATTAGGTGATATTCTCTAGACGCTGAAAGCATCACTTCTGTAGTCCAGTAGAGGTTAGGAAAACCTGGGCTTCATTGTTTCAAACACATTGACTGAGATTTATACAGCCCCAAACTCAGGGTCACACAGCTTTCCTAGTAGAATGCTAACTTTGAAGAACAATTTTTACTAAGATGTGAATTATGAATTTAGCCTTTTCAGAAGTTTTTTTAATAAGTAGTTTATAAAACTGATCTCCTGGCAGCACAGTCTGCCATCTGAGAGAAGAAGATACTGGTTTTTTGACTGTCACAGTTAATTTGGGTATTGGCTTAGCTGAATTCATCAATTTCCTGAAAGCAAAGTTGTGCTAACACGGACCATTCAATTCGACTATCTCACAATCATCATACTTCATATCTCTCAATTCCAAGAACTATTACATGTCAGTGAACCTCTATCCACTTCATCAAATCTCAATTCTATTTAAAGTTTTATCATTTGTAGTACAGCACATTGACATATTCAACATTTTATTTAACCTTTAAAAATATGGTTCCTGTTGTGATCTGGCTAGTGGCTAATCAAAATCAAAAGCTTTTGCACATTAAAGGAAACAATGAACAGAGTGAAGGGAAAACCTTAAGAATGGGAAAACTATTTGCAAACTTTATGTCTAATAAACGGCTAACATCTAAAATATACTCAACTCAGTAACAAAAAAATAGTATACTTGTTTACAAAATGTACAAAGGATCTCAGTAGACCTTTTTCAATAAAAGAAATACAAATGGCTAACAGATATATGAAAAATGCTCAACATCAATACTCGTGAGAGAAATGCAAAATAAAACCACAATGATATGTTGATATATTACCTCACACCTGTTAGAATGGCTATTATCAGAAAGAAAAAAAATAGGACAAGTGTTGGCAAATATATAGAGAAAAGGTAACCCATGCACACTGGTGGGAAAGTAAATCATAGATTTCTTTATGGAAAAGGATATGACAGTTCCATGAAAAATTAAAAGAAGATCTACTATACGATTCAGCAATTCATCTTTTGGGCATAAAACCAAATGAAATGAAATCAATATATTTATTAAAGAATTCCACTCTTAATATTCACTTATGAGATAATTTTCAGTACTGACTATCTAAGGTCACATTCCTTTGAAATGATTTGTAAAGGAAGTGTTTCCATGAAAACATCAGTAAAGGGCTGGGGGCAGTAGCTCACGCCTGTAATCCCAGCACTTTGGGAGGCTGAGATGGGAGGACTGCTTGAGCCTAGAAGTTCGAGGACAGCCTGGATGACAGAATGGGACCCCATCTCCATACATACACACACACGTGCATGCACACACACACAAAATAGTAAAGAAAAAATATAGCCAGGTGTGGTGGTGCGTGCCTGTAGTCCCAGCCACTCAGGCGCTGAGGTGGGAGGATCCCTTGAGTTCAAAGGTCAAGGCTACAGTGAGCTGTGGTTGCACCACTGTTCTCCAGCCTGATTGAGACACTGTAAAAGAGAAAGAAAGAAAAAGAAAGAAAGAAAGAAAAAGAAAGAAAGAAAGAAAGAAAGAAAGAAAGAAAGAAAGAAAGAAAGAAAGAAAGAAAGAAAAGAAAAGAAAAGAAAGCAAAGAAAGAAAAGAAAGGGAGAGAGAAAGAGAGAAAGGGAGGGAGGGAAAAGAAAAGAAAAGGAAAGAAAGAGGGGGAAAGAGAGAGGGAGAGAGAGAAGGAAGGAAGGAAGAAAAGAAGGACAGAAAAAAGGAAAGAAGGAAAGATTAGTAAAAGAGTAGAGATGGTAGGACATAAAAGTAGAGAAAGCTAGACATGAAGGAAGGAATGAAGGAAAGAAACATCAGCAAAGGAGTAGAGATGGCAGGACATAAAAATGGAGAAAGCTAGAAATGGAGTGATCTCAGAGGAAAGCTTCACCTGGTCTTACAGGGTAATTATGAAATGAAAGCAACTACAACAGTTGAAAAATACAACTGGGTATATACCCAAAGGATTATAAATCATACTGCTATAAAGACACATGCACATTTATGTTTATTGTGGCACTATTCACAATAGCAAAGACTTGGAACCAACCCAAATGTCCATGAACGATAGACTGGATTAAGAAAATGTGGCACATATACACCATGGAATACTATGCAGCCATAAAAAAGGATGAGTTTATGTCTTTTGTAGGGACATGGATGAAGCTGGAAACCATCATTCTGAGCAAACTATCGCAAAGACAGAAAACCAAACACAGCATAGCATTAGGAGATATACCTAACGTAAATGATGAGTTAACGGGTGCAGCACACCAACATGGCACATGTATACATATGTAACAAATCTGTGCATTGTGCACATGTACCCTAGAACTTAAAGTATAATAAAAAATAAAAAAGAATAAAAAAAGAAAAATGCTTTTATTGAAGTTTTTAATATATATATTAAATTATCAACACTCAAAACAGAAAAAAATTGAAAGATTAAAAACTGTAATACAGATATATAAATATCTATGTGTTATGTAGAAGAATAAAGTACAGAATATCCTTAAGGTGGTATTATATAAACACTTCTCTCAATTGAAATTCAAAAGCAGTCAAAATAATTGATGAATTATAAGTTTGAGGCTATTTTTCTTATCAAAGTTTAGTTTATATATGATCAAACTCAACATTTTTAGAATTACATTTGGATGAATTTTGATAAACATATACAGTTCTTTAATCATATAATCAATATGTAGAATGCTTCAATCAATGAAAAAATACCATCCACACACATTAGTTGCTATTCACTACTCTCTACATTCAGCCCCTGAAAATCACTAACCTTATTTCCATCCCTACAACATTGTAATTGTAGAGTGTCACAGAAATGAAATTATATGATATGTAGTTATTTGTGTCTGTTTTGTTTTGCTTTGCCTAGTTTATTTTATTCTATTATTTATATTTACCATATGAATATATTACAATGTATTCCCTCCCTTAATATACATGGTACAAATTCATCCACAAGAACTATTCACAGCATGAAAACCATTCAGTTATGACAGACATTTGGGTTATTTTTATGGACTTTAAAAAATTATGAATAATAACAATTGTAAACATTTTGTGTTACTTTTTATATGTAATTAAGTTTTTCTCCCCTTGAGTAAATGTAATTGCTAAGGCATAGGTGATTTTAGCCTTAAAGGATAAGTGTATGTTCAATATGATAAGTAAATGATTGATTGTTTTGTGGAGTGGCTATAAAATTCTCTGTATGTATGGCTCTGTATGTATAAAAGAGAATAGAGAACTCAGAAACCCATGTAAAAGGTTGGTTAACGTTGAGAGTTCTTTATATATTTCAGAAATATGTTTTTTCATTGTTCATATCACAAGAATGGGAAAAAAAAATTGCAAACCCTAAACCTACAACAATGTTGCTTTTTCTTCATGCATTCTCTTTATATGGACTTTTCCATAAAAACTGTTTTCAATTTTGATGAAATTTCGACTGGTTTATTTTTATGTATAGTTCTTTAGGTGTCATGTCTGAGAACTCTTCACCAAGATCTAGGCCCTGAAGATTTTCTCTGATGTTATTTCCTAAAAGTTTTGTAGGTTTGTATTTAAATTTAAATCTTTTCACCCAAGATTTTTATTATTTTTATTAAGGTGTGAGATTTAGGTAAGGGTTTGATTGGGGGAAGGGCTATGGATATTCAATTAATAAAGCACCATATGTTGAAAATATCCTCTATCCAATGCATTGATTTTTCACCTTTGTCCAAATCAGTTGACTGTACTGAAATGTCACCATTTTTGGGTTCTCTATCTATTTTATTAATCTATGGGTCTATTTCTTCACCAATGATACATAGGATGATTACTATAGCGATATGCCTTCAATTCATGTAAATTGTTTCTACTATATAGTTTTTTCAAAACTGTTTACTTTCAAGTTTTGTTTTGTTTTTGTTTTTGTTTTTGTTTTTTGGTCTTTCCCCAAGTACTTTACAAAAATCTTTATTTGTATCTTAAAAAAAAACTCTTTCTGAGGTTTTAGTAGAAATTGTCCTAAATCTGCATGTCTATTTGAGTAGACTTGACATTTTTGTTATTCATAGTCTTCTGACCCATGAACACAGCATGTCTCTCCACTTATTTACATCTTCTTTGATTGCTTCTATCAGTTTTTGTAGTTTCTGAAATAAATATCTTTTAAATGTTATTAGGTTTACACCTACTAGTTTATTTGTTTCGAGTACAATTATAAAATATTTTGAGTATTTCTGTTTTCTTTCTCCTATGGATTTCTCGTTTATTTCCATCACGTTCTAAAAATATGCTTTTTATGATTCATGTTTTTAAAGTGTACTAAGTTTTTTTGTACAGACCAAGGTATGATTTTGTTTGTTTTTGTTTTTAGTGACTAGTCCATGTACAATTTAAAAGAATAAGAACATATATTCTCCTGACGTTGATGTGTTTTACAAGTGTCAATTAGGTCAAGTTGTTTAATGACATAGTTTATTTCTTCTTTATGCTTACTGATTTTCTGTCCAATTGTTCTGTTAATAAGAAAGAAGTGTTACAATTTCCAACCATAATAGTTGATTTGTTTATTTCTATTTCTAGTTCTGTGAGTTTTGGTACTTGTATTCTGTAGTTCTGGGCTATAGGTGCATTCACATTTAGGAGTTATTTGTTCTATTGAAGAATTAACTGCAGTATTATGTATTCACTCTTTTTATCTCTATAATATAACTATTTCTGAAGTGAGTTTTGAAGTGTAACTTTTAGTTCCTGGGTACATTACCAAACTATTCTATGTGTACAAAATCATTAGTCATTGCAGGCTTACCATTCTTGTCAAGAATGTTTTTATTTTGATTTTTGACCACTGATTGAATTTTAGTTTTACCCAACCACTAAGGACATAATTATTATGAAACTAGTTTTCAGACTTTAATAAAAGTCTGTTAAATTATTTTCTATAGTAGATTTTTTAAACATATACATTTATCTTGGGTAATTAGCATCTTTATGTCAATTGTTTCAGATAGAAACATGGCACAACTTTCCTTAGTTCAAGTTTTAATTTAAATATTTTAGTACATTAATTTCCTTTATATAGCTAAAACATTTTGAAATATTTTGGTGTTCTTTTGCATTATTTTCAATAAAATTATTCCCCATTCATATTTTCTATTAAGCTATTGCTTAAATGTTTATGTTCATAGACTTTTATCTTGTGGTAATTTACATCACGAATGTTTTTATTACATTTTCTTCTGTAGTGATCTAAGATTCTCAGACTTTCTACAAATTTTAATATGCAGATATCTCATTTTTTATTGATAAGAGGTTCTTTAGAAATTAAGTGATTAAGTTGTTCTTAATAATTCCTAATAAAAATATCTATTATAAAACAATATTAGCTTTATGTTGGTATGAGGCATTCCTTGTATTCTTAATAAAGACTTCTTACATTTATTTTTTGAGTCCCTCTGTTCTTATAATTTATATATCCTGTCTCAGCATGTACTCTAATAAATGCATGCTATATTTTAATAATACTTTTTAGCCCTCTTGTTTATATTATGTATTCTTTCTCTCCTACTAAATAATTATTGGATTCTGTAGGTAACTTTTACTTTACTGGTGTAGCCTTATTATAATTTTTTAAATTACCAATGTTATATCTATATTAGTTCATAAGTGGTTTACAGGAATAGTTTTAAATTTTTATAACTGATAAATCAGCTTTGTAATAAACATTTTGCTAGTTTTATGCAATACTTTATGAGTATTCTTAATGTTACTCCTGGAATAGTTTACTTAAGGATAGTATGATAATATGTTTATGAATCATCCATGCTAAAGATAATCTAAATTGTGACGCTTTAATGTATTTCTTTGATATCTTTCCCTCATTTTGTTAATAATTATTAACTATTAAGTATATTTTATTCACAGATTTTTCTCCTTTTCTTTAGAAATGTGTCTATTTTATCAAGATTTTCAAAATTTAGAACATAGTGTTACTTTAAAAATTTCTATATATAGCACTACTGGTTTATTTCTTGTTATGTTCTCATACATATTTTTTCTAAGATCTTGTAATATTTTTGTAATTAAAAAATAGCAATTTGTTTTTACATCCTCCTCTGCCTAAACACCCACAGTGTTCTAACAAAATAAATCCACACTTGGTGTTTGCATTTAAGTTAGTTTTGAAAAGTCAAGTTACAGTATTTATTTTTTTCTCTACTTATTTTTTTAATACACATAAATTAAGCACTTTTAAAGCTCTCACTCACATCACCACATGTAACCATGTGTAGAAAAATGTAAATGTCCACATAAGTCACAGTGGAGTCTAATTAAAATGATAGTCCTGTTATGATAATGTAGTATTCTTTACAGTAAATTATAGCCTATGGTACATGAAAGAAAAGGTGATTAATAGTACCTAATAATCTTTACAGTATAAATATGCACAGATACAGTCTTCCTCTTAAAATATGTAAGTCCAATAATAACCTCTGTTGGTTATGAAGTAATAGCTCCTTGTGGTTTTTGGATTTACATTTCCCTGATAGTGAGTGACATAGAGTACCTTTTCGTATACTCATTGGTCATGTGTATGTATTTTTTTGAGAAATGTGTACTTAATTCTTTTGTCCATTTTTAAATTGGTATGTTTGTTTTTATTATATTGAATTATAGGACTTCTTTATATTTTTTAGGTCTTAACCCTTTAGCAGATATACGATTTGCAAATATTTTCTTCATTTTTATAGGTGAATTTCCATTTTGTTAATTTTATTCTTTGCAGTGTAGAAACATGTTTAGTTTGACATAGTTTCATTTGTGTATATTTGTTTTTGTTGTTTATGCTTTCGTTGTCATATCCAATAAATCATTGTCAAGACCAATGTCAAAAAGTTTTTCTCCTGTGTTTCCTTCTAGGAATTTTATTAATCCTTCATGTATTCTTGTTTAATTCATTTTAAGTTGATTTTTCTGTATGGCATATGATGAGGGACCAATTACAAAAGATAACTTTTGTTTTTCTGAGACTGGATCTCGCTCTGTTGC